>NW_026736202.1:0-79879 GCF_949786415.1 Peromyscus eremicus | reverse complement strand
GAGTAGAAGAGTGCTGTTTTCTCAAAAGCAGAGTGTGTTTCTTGCAAGGCGAGCTAGCGTTTGTTTCCCAGTCCTAAACGGAGTTGAATCCCATGCAGTTTCTGGTCCTTCGAGCAAGAGTTGTTTTCTGCTAAGAAGAGTCACTATTGCGCTCCCATTGCCATACACAAGTGCAAATAGCACTCGCGTCTGTTCCCAGCAAGTACAGTGTATTGGACTGAAGAGAAGCTACTGTTCTGGTCAGTTTCCTAAGCAGAGTTGAAACTAGATATGCCCCGATGTGTGTAGGAAGCACAGTTCTTTTGTTCTGAGCAAGCTCACTGTTCTGGCCCTATAGGAAACACAGGAGAGTAGAAGAGTGCTGTTTTCTCAAAAGCAGAGTGTGTTTTCTTGCAAGGCGAGCTAGCGTTTGTTTCGAAGTCCTAAACGGAGTAGAATCCCATGCAGTTTCTGGTCCTACGAGCAAGAGTTGTTTTCTGCTAAGAAGAGTCACTATTGCGTTCCCATTGCCATACACAGTGCAAGTCCACTCGCGTCTGTTCCCAGCAAGTACAGTGTATTGGACTGAAGAGAAGCTACTGTTCTGGTCAGTTTCCTAAGCAGAGTTGAACTAGATATGCCCCGTGTGTGTAGGAAGCACAGTTCTTTGGTTCTGAGCAAGCTCACTGTTCTGGCCCTATAGGAAACACAGGAGAGTAGAAGAGTGCTGTTTTCTCAAATGCAGAGTGTGTTTCTTGCAAGGCGAGCTAGCGTTTGTTTCCCAGTCCTAAACAGAGTTGAATCCCATGCAGTTTTGTGGTCCTACGCGCAAGAGTTGTTTTCTGCTAAGAAGAGTCACTATTGCGCTCCCATTGCCATACACAGTGCAAATAGCACTCGCGTCTGTTCCCAGCAAGTACAGTGTATTGGACTGAAGAGAAGCTACTGTTCTGGTCAGTTTCCTAAGCAGAGTTTGAACTAGATATGCCCCGTGTGTGTAGGAAGCACAGTTCTTTTTTTCTGAGCAAGCTCACTGTTCTGGCCCTAAAGGAAACACAGGAGAGTAGAAGAGTGCTGTTTTCTCAAAAGCAGAGTGTGTTTCCTTGCAAGGCGAGCTAGCGTTTGTTTCCCAGTCCTAAACGGAGTTGAATCCCATGCAGTTTGTGGTCCTACGAGCAAGAGTTGTTTTCTGCAAAGAAGAGTCACTATTGCGCTCCCATTGCCATACACAGTGCAAATAGCACTCGTGTCTGTTCCCAGCAAGTACAGTGTATTGGACTGAAGAGAAGCTACTGTTCTGGTCAGTTTCCTAAGCAGAGTTGAACTAGATATGCCCCTTGTGTGTAGGAAGCACAGTTCTTTGGTTCTGAGCAAGCTCACTGTTCTGGCCCTATAGGAAACACAGGAGAGTAGAAGAGTGCTGTTTTCTCAAAAGCAGAGTGTGTTTCTTGCAAGGCGAGCTAGCGTTTGTTTCCCAGTCCTAAACGGAGTTGAATCCCATGCAGTTTCTGGTCCTACGAGCAAGAGTTGTTTTCTGCTAAGAAGAGTCACTATTGCGCTCCCATTGCCATACACAGTGCAAATAGCACTCGCGTCTGTTCCCAGCAAGTACAGTGTATTGGACTGAAGAGAAGCTACTGTTCTGGTCAGTTTCCCTAAGCAGAGTTGAACTAGATATGCCCCCGTGTGTGTAGGAAGCACAGTTCTTTTGGTTCTGAGCAAGCTCACTGTTCTGGCCCTATAGGAAACACAGGAGAGTAGAAGAGTGCTGTTTTCTCAAAAGCAGAGTGTGTTTCTTTGCAAGGCGAGCTAGCGTTTGTTTCCCAGTCCCTAAACGGAGTTGAATCCCATGCAGATTCTGGTCCTACGAGCAAGAGTTGTTTTCTGCTAAGAAGAGTCACTATTGCGCTCCCATTGCCATACACAGTGCAAATAGCACTCGTGTCTGTTCCCAGCAAGTACAGTGATTGGACTGAAGAGCAGCTACTGTTCTGGTCAGTTTCCTAAGCAGAGTTGAACTAGATATGCCCCGTGTGTGTAGGAAGGCACAGTTCTTTTGTTCTGAGCAAGCTCACTGTTCTGGCCCTATAGGAAACACAGGAGAGTAGAAGAGTGCTGTTTTCTCAAAAGCAGAGTGTGTTTCTTGCAAGGCGAGCTAGCGTTTGTTTCGAAGTCCTAAACGGAGTAGAATCCCATGCAGTTTCTGGTCCTACAGAGCAAGAGTTGTTTTCTGCTAAGAAGAGTCACTATTGCGTTCCCATTGCCATACACAGTGCAAGTCCACTCGCGTCTGTTCCCAGCAAGTACAGTGTATTGGACTGAAGAGAAGCTACTGTTCTGGTCAGTTTCCTAAGCAGAGTTGAACTAGATATGCCCCCGTGTGTGTAGGAAGCACAGTTCTTTTGTTCTGAGCAAGCTCACTGTTCTGGCCCTATAGGGAAACACAGGAGAGTAGAAGAGTGCTGTTTTCTCAAATGCAGAGTGTGTTTCTTGCAAGGCGAGCTAGCGTTTGTTTCCCAGTCCTAAACAGAGTTGAATCCCATGCAGTTTGTGGTCCTACGAGCAAGAGTTGTTTTCTGCTAAGAAGAGTCACTATTGCGCTCCCATTGCCATACACAGTGCAAATAGCACTCGCGTCTGTTCCCAGCAAGTACAGTGTATTGGACTGAAGAGAAGCTACTGTTCTGGTCAGTTTCCTAAGCAGAGTTGAACTAGATATGCCCCGTGTGTGTAGGAAGCACAGTTCTTTTGTTCTGAGCAAGCTCACTGTTCTGGCCCTATAGGAAACACAGGAGAGTAGAAGAGTGCTGTTTTCTCAAAAGCAGAGTGTGTTTCTTGCAAGGCGAGCTAGCGTTTGTTTCCCAGTCCTAAACGGAGTTGAATCCCATGCAGTTTGTGGTCCTACGAGCAAGAGTTGTTTTCTGCTAAGAAGAGTCACTATTGCGCTCCCATTGCCATACACAGTGCAAATAGCACTCGTGTCTGTTCCCAGCAAGTACAGTGTATTGGACTGAAGAGAAGCTACTGTTCTGGTCAGTTTCCTAGCAGAGTTGAACTAGATATGCCCCTTGTGTGTAGGAAGCACAGTTCTTTGGTTCTGAGCAAGCTCACTGTTCTGTCCCTATAGGAAACACAGGAGAGTAGAAGAGTGCTGTTTTCTCAAAAGCAGAGTGTGTTTCTTGCAAGGCGAGCTAGCGTTTGTTTCCCAGTCCTAAACGGAGTTGAATCCCATGCAGTTTCTGGTCCTACGAGCAAGAGTTGTTTTCTGCTAAGAAGAGTCACTATTGCGCTCCCATTGCCATACACAGTGCAAATAGCACTCGCGTCTGTTCCCAGCAAGTACAGTGTATTGGACTGAAGAGAAGCTACTGTTCTGGTCAGTTTCCTAAGCAGAGTTGTACTAGATATGCCCCGTGTGTGTAGGAAGCACAGTTCTTTTGTTCTGAGCAAGCTCACTGTTCTGGCCCTATAGGAAACACAGGAGAGTAGAAGAGTGCTGTTTTCTCAAAAGCAGAGTGTGTTTCTTGCAAGGCGAGCTAGCGTTTGTTTCCCAGTCCTAAACGGAGTTGAATCCCATGCAGATTCTGGTCCTACGAGCAAGAGTTGTTTTCTGCTAAGAAGAGTCACTATTGCGCTCCCATTGCCATACACAGTGCAAATAGCACTCGTGTCTGTTCCCAGCAAGTACAGTGTATTGGACTGAAGAGAAGCTACTGTTCTGGTCAGTTTCCTAAGCAGAGTTGAACTAGATATGCCCCTTGTGTGTAGGAAGCACAGTTCTTGGTTCTGAGCAAGCTCACTGTTCTGGCCCTATAGGAAACACAGGAGAGTAGAAGAGTGCTGTTTTCTCAAAAGCAGAGTGTGTTTCTTGCAAGGCGAGCTAGCGTTTGTTTCCCAGTCCTAAACGGAGTTGAATCCCATGCAGTTTCTGGTCCTACGAGCAAGAGTTGTTTTCTGCTAAGAAGAGTCACTATTGCGCTCCCATTGCCATACACAGTGCAAATAGCACTCGCGCGTCTGTTCCCAGCAAGTACAGTGTATTGGAATGAAGAGAAGCTACTGTTCTGGTCAGTTTCCTAAGCAGAGTTGAACTAGATATGCCCCGTGTGTGTAGGAAGCACAGTTCTTTTGTTCTGAGCAAGCTCACTGTTCTGGCCCTATAGGAAACACAGGAGAGTAGAAGAGTGCTGTTTTCTCAAAAGCAGAGTGTGTTTCTTGCAAGGCGAGCTAGCGTTTGTTTCCCATGTCCTAAACGGAGTTGAATCCCAAGCAGTTTGTGGTCCTACGAGCAAGAGTTGTTTTCTGCTAAGAAGAGTCACTATTGCGCTCCATTGCCATACACAGTGCAAATAGCACTCGCGTCTGTTCCCAGCAAGTACAGTGTATTGGACTGAAGAGAAGCTACTGTTCTGGTCAGTTTCCTAAGCAGAGTTGAACTAGATATGCGCCGTGTGTGTAGGAAGCACAGTTCTTTTGTTCTGAGCAAGCTCACTGTTCTGGCCCTATAGGAAACACAGGAGAGTAGAAGAGTGCTGTTTTCTCAAAAGCAGAGTGTGTTTCTTGCAAGGCGAGCTAGCGTTTGTTTCCCAGTCCTAAACGGAGTTGAATCCCATGCAGTTTGTGGGTCCTACGAGCAAGAGTTGTTTTCTGCTTAGAAGAGTCACTATTGCGCTCCCATTGCCATACACAGTGCAAATAGCACTCGCGTCTGTTCCCAGCAAGGTACAGTGTATTGGAGTGAAGAGAAGCTACTGTTCTGAGTCAGTTTCCTAAGCAGAGTTGAACTAGATATGCCCCGTGTGTAGGAAGCACAGTTCTTTTGTTCTGAGCAAGCTCACTGTTCTGGCCCTATAGGAAACACAGGAGAGTAGAAGAGTGCTGTTTTCTCAAAAGCAGAGTGTGTTTCTTGCAAGGCGAGCTAGCGTTTGTTTCCCAGTCCTAAACGGAGTTGAATCCCATGCAGATTCTGGGTCCTACGAGCAAGAGTTGTTTTCTGCTAAGAAGAGTCACTATTGCGCTCCCAATTGCCATACACAGTGCAAATAGCACTCGCGTCTGTTCCCAGCAGAGTACAGTGTATTGGACTGAAGAGAAGCTACTGTTCTGGTCAGTTTCCTAAGCAGAGTTGAAGTAGATATGCCCCGTGTGTATAGGAAGCCACAGTTCTTTTGTTCTGAGCAAGCTCACTGTTCTGGCCCTATAGGAAACACAGGAGAGTAGAAGAGTGCTGTTTCTCAAAAGCAAGAGTGTGTTTCTTGCAAGGCGAGCTAGCGTTTGTTTCGAAGTCCTAAACGGAAGGTAGAATCCCATGCAGTTTCTGTCCTACGAGCAAGAGTTGTTTTCTGCTAAGAAGAGTCACTATTGCGTTCCCATATGCCATACACAGTGCAAGTCCACTCGCGTCTGTTCCCAGCAAGTACAGTGTATTGGACTGAAGAGAAGCTACTGTTCTGGTCAGTTTCCTAAGCAGAGTTGAACTAGATATGCCCCGTGTGTGTAGGAAGCACAGTTCTTTGTTCTGAGCAAGCTCACTGTTCTGGCCCTATAGGAAACACAGGAGAGTAGAGAGAGTGCTGTTTTCTCAAATGCAGAGTGTGTTTCTTGCAAGGCGAGCTAGCGTTTGTAGTTTCCCAGTCCTAAACAGAGTTGAATCCCATGCAGTTTGTGGTCCTACGAGCAAGAGTTGTTTTCTGCTAAGAAGAGTCACTATTGCGCTCCCATTGCCATACACAGTGCAAATAGCACTCGCGTCTGTTCCCAGCAAGTACAGTGTATTGGACTGAAGAGAAGCTACTGTTCTGGTCAGTTTCCTAAGCAGAGTTGAACTAGATATGCCCCGTGTGTGTAGGAAGCACAGTTCTTTTTTTCTGAGCAAGCTCACTGTTCTGGCCCTATAGGAAACACAGGAGAGTAGAAGAGTGCTGTTTTCTCAAAAGCAGAGTGTGTTTCTTGCAAGGCGAGCTAGCGTTTGTTTCCCAGTCCTAAACGGAGTTGAATCCCATGCAGTTTCTGGTCCTACGAGCAAGAGTTGTTTTCTGCTAAGAAGAGTCACTATTGCGCTCCCATTGCCATACACAGTGCAAATAGCACTCGCGTCTGTTCCCAGCAAGTACAGTGTATTGGACTGAAGAGAAGCTACTGTTCTGGTCAGTTTCCTAAGCAGAGTTGAACTAGATATGCCCCGTGTGTGTAGGAAGCACAGTTCTTTTGTTCTGAGCAAGCTCACTGTTCTGGCCCTATAGGAAACACAGGAGAGTAGAAGAGTGCTGTTTTCTCAAAAGCAGAGTGTGTTTCTTGCAAGGCGAGCTAGCGTTTGTTTCCCAGTCCTAAACGGAGTTGAATCCCATGCAGATTCTGGTCCTACGAGCAAGAGTTGTTTTCTGCTAAGAAGAGTCACTATTGCGCTCCCATTGCCATACACAGTGCAAATAGCACTCGTGTCTGTTCCCAGCAAGTACAGTGTATTGGACTGAAGAGAAGCTACTGTTCTGGTCAGTTTCCTAAGCAGAGTTGAACTAGATATGCCCCTTGTGTGTAGGAAGCACAGTTCTTTGGTTCTGAGCAAGCTCACTGTTCTGGCCCTATAGGAAACACAGGAGAGTAGAAGAGTGCTGTTTTCTCAAAAGCAGAGTGTGTTTCTTGCAAGGCGAGCTAGCGTTTGTTTCCCAGTCCTAAACGGAGTTGAATCCCATGCAGTTTCTGGTCCTACGAGCAAGAGTTGTTTTCTGCTAAGAAGAGTCACTATTGCGCTCCCATTGCCATACACAGTGCAAATAGCACTCGCGTCTGTTCCCAGCAAGTACAGTGTATTGGAATGAAGAGAAGCTACTGTTCTGGTCAGTTTCCTAAGCAGAGTTGAACTAGATATGCCCCATGTGTGTAGGAAGCACAGTTCTTTTGTTCTGAGCAAGCTCACTGTTCTGGCCCTATAGGAAACACAGGAGAGTAGAAGAGTGCTGTTTTCTCAAAAGCAGAGTGTGTTTCTTGCAAGGCGAGCTAGCGTTTGTTTCCCAGTCCTAAACGGAGTTGAATCCCATGCAGTTTGTGGTCCTACGAGCAAGAGTTGTTTTCTGCTAAGAAGAGTCACTATTGCGCTCCCATTGCCATACACAGTGCAAATAGCACTCGCGTCTGTTCCCAGCAAGTACAGTGTATTGGACTGAAGAGAAGCTACTGTTCTGGTCAGTTTCCTAAGCAGAGTTGAACTAGATATGCCCCGTGTGTGTAGGAAGCACAGTTCTTTTGTTCTGAGCAAGCTCACTGTTCTGGCCCTATAGGAAACACAGGAGAGTAGAAGAGTGCTGTTTTCTCAAAAGCAGAGTGTGTTTCTTGCAAGGCGAGCTAGCGTTTGTTTCCCAGTCCTAAACGGAGTTGAATCCCATGCAGTTTCTGGTCCTACGAGCAAGAGTTGTTTTCTGCTAAGAAGAGTCACTATTGCGCTCCCATTGCCATACACAGTGCAAGTAGCACTCGCGTCTGTTCCCAGCAAGTACAGTGTATTGGACTGAAGAGAAGCTGCTGTTCTGGTCAGTTTCCTAAGCAGAGTTGAACTAGATATGCCCCGTGTGTGTAGGAAGCACAGTTCTTTTGTTCTGAGCAAGCTCACTGTTCTGGCCCTATAGGAAACACAGGAGAGTAGAAGAGTGCTGTTTTCTCAAGAGCAGAGTGTGTTTTAAGCAAGGCGAGCTAGCGTTTGTTTCCCAGTCCTAAACGGAGTTGAATCCCATGCAGATTCTGGTCCTACGAGCAAGAGTTGTTTTCTGCTAAGAAGAGTCACTATTGCGCTCCCATTGCCATACACAGTGCAAATAGCACTCGCGTCTGTTCCCAGCAAGTACAGTGTATTGGACTGAAGAGCAGCTACTGTTCTGGTCAGTTTCCTAAGCAGAGTTGAAGTAGATATGCCCCGTGTGTGTAGGAAGCACAGTTTTTTTGTTCTGAGCAAGCTCACTGTTCTGGCCCTATAGGAAACACAGGAGAGTAGAAGAGTGCTGTTTTCTCAAAAGCAGAGTGTGTTTCTTGCAAGGCGAGCTAGCGTTTGTTTCCCAGTCCTAAATGGAGTTGAATCCCATGCAGTTTCTGGTCCTACGAGCAAGAGTTGTTTTCTGCTAAGAAGAGTCACTATTGTGCTCCCATTGCCATACACAGTGCAAATAGCACTCGCGTCTGTTCCCAGCAAGTACAGTGTATTGGACTGAAGAGAAGCTACTGTTCTGGTCAGTTTCCTAAGCAGAGTTGAACTAGATATGCCCCGTGTGTGTAGGAAGCACAGTTCTTTTGTTCTGAGCAAGCTCACTGTTCTGGCCCTATAGGAAACACAGGAGAGTAGAAGAGTGCTGTTTTCTCAAAAGCAGAGTGTGTTTCTTGCAAGGCGAGCTAGCGTTTGTTTCCCAGTCCTAAACGGAGTTGAATCCCATGCAGTTTCTGGTTCTACGAGCAAGAGTTGTTTTCTGCTAAGAAGAGTCACTATTGCGCTCCCATTGCCATACACAGTGCAAGTCCACTCGCGTCTGTTCCCAGCAAGTACAGTGTATTGGACTGAAGAGAAGCTACTGTTCTGGTCAGTTTCCTAAGCAGAGTTGAACTAGATATGCCCCGTGTGTGTAGGAAGCACAGTTCTTTTGTTCTGAGCAAGCTCACTGTTCTGGCCCTATAGGAAACACAGGAGAGTAGAAGAGTGCTGTTGTCTCAAAAGCAGAGTGTGTTTCTTGCAAGGCGAGCTAGCGTTTGTTTCGAAGTCCTAAACGGAGTAGAATCCCATGCAGTTTCTGGTCCTACGAGCAAGAGTTGTTTTCTGCTAAGAAGAGTCACTATTGCGTTCCCATTGCCATACACAGTGCAAGTCCACTCGCGTCTGTTCCCAGCAAGTACAGTGTATTGGACTGAAGAGAAGCTACTGTTCTGGTCAGTTTCCTAAGCAGAGTTGAACTAGATATGCCCCGTGTGTGTAGGAAGCACAGTTCTTTTGTTCTGAGCAAGCTCACTGTTCTGGCCCTATAGGAAACACAGGAGAGTAGAAGAGTGCTGTTTTCTCAAATGCAGAGTGTGTTTCTTGCAAGGCGAGCTAGCGTTTGTTTCCCAGTCCTAAACAGAGTTGAATCCCATGCAGTTTGTGGTCCTACGAGCAAGAGTTGTTTTCTGCTAAGAAGAGTCACTATTGCGCTCCCATTGCCATACACAGTGCAAATAGCACTCGCGTCTGTTCCCAGCAAGTACAGTGTATTGGACTGAAGAGAAGCTACTGTTCTGGTCAGTTTCCTAAGCAGAGTTGAACTAGATATGCCCCGTGTGTGTAGGAAGCACAGTTCTTTTGTTCTGAGCAAGCTCACTGTTCTGGCCCTATAGGAAACACAGGAGAGTAGAAGAGTGCTGTTTTCTCAAAAGCAGAGTGTGTTTCTTGCAAGGCGAGCTAGCGTTTGTTTCCCAGTCCTAAACGGAGTTGAATCCCATGCAGTTTGTGGTCCTACGAGCAAGAGTTGTTTTCTGCTAAGAAGAGTCACTATTGCGCTCCCATTGCCATACACAGTGCAAATAGCACTCGTGTCTGTTCCCAGCAAGTACAGTGTATTGGACTGAAGAGAAGCTACTGTTCTGGTCAGTTTCCTAAGCAGAGTTGAACTAGATATGCCCCTTGTGTGTAGGAAGCAAAGTTCTTTGGTTCTGAGCAAGCTCACTGTTCTGGCCCTATAGGAAACACAGGAGAGTAGAAGAGTGCTGTTTTCTCAAAAGCAGAGTGTGTTTCTTGCAAGGCGAGCTAGCGTTTGTTTCCCAGTCCTAAACGGAGTTGAATCCCATGCAGTTTCTGGTCCTACAAGCAAGAGTTGTTTTCTGCTAAGAAGAGTCACTATTGCGCTCCCATTGCCATACACAGTGCAAATAGCACTCGCGTCTGTTCCCAGCAAGTACAGTGTATTGGACTGAAGAGAAGCTACTGTTCTGGTCAGTTTCCTAAGCAGAGTTGAACTAGATATGCCCCGTGTGTGTAGGAAGCACAGTTCTTTTGTTCTGAGCAAGCTCACTGTTCTGGCCCTATAGGAAACACAGGAGAGTAGAAGAGTGCTGTTTCTCAAAAGCAGAGTGTGTTTCTTGCAAGGCGAGCTAGCGTTTGTTTCCCAGTCCTAAACGGAGTTGAATCCCATGCAGATTCTGGTCCTACGAGCAAGAGTTGTTTTCTGCTAAGAAGAGTCACTATTGCGCTCCCATTGCCATACACAGTGCAAATAGCACTCGCGTCTGTTCCCAGCAAGTACAGTGTATTGACTGAAGAGAAGCTACTGTTCTGGTCAGTTTCCTAAGCAGAGTTGAACTAGATATGCCCCGTGTGTGTAGGAAGCACAGTTCTTTTGTTCTGAGCAAGCTCACTGTTCTGGCCCTATAGGAAACACAGGAGAGTAGAAGAGTGCTGTTTTCTCAAAAGCAGAGTGTGTTTCTTGCAAGGCGAGCTAGCGTTTGTTTCCCAGTCCTAAACGGAGTTGAATCCCATGCAGTTTCTGGTCCTACGAGCAAGAGTTGTTTTCTGCTAAGAAGAGTCACTATTGCGCTCCCATTGCCATACACAGTGCAAGTAGCACTCGCGTCTGTTCCCAGCAAGTACAGTGTATTGGACTGAAGAGAAGCTGCTGTTCTGGTCAGTTTCCTAAGCAGAGTTGAACTAGATATTGCCCCGTGTGTGTAGGAAGCACAGTTCTTTTGTTCTGAGCAAGCTCACTGTTCTGGCCCTATAGGAAACACAGGAGAGTAGAAGAGTGCTGTTTTCTCAAGAGCAGAGTGTGTTTTAAGCAAGGCGAGCTAGCGTTTGTTTCCCAGTCCTAAACGGAGTTGAATCCCATGCAGATTCTGGTCCTACGAGCAAGAGTTGTTTTCCTGCTAAGAAGAGTCACTATTGCGCTCCCATTGCCATACACAGTGCAAATAGCACTCGCGTCTGTTCCCAGCAAGTACAGTGTATTGGACTGAAGAGCAGCTACTGTTCTGGTCAGTTTCCTAAGCAGAGTTGAACTAGATATGCCCCGTGTGTGTAGGAAGCACAGTTTTTTTGTTCTGAGCAAGCTCACTGTTCTGGCCCTATAGGAAACACAGGAGAGTAGAAGAGTGCTGTTTTCTCAAAAGCAGAGTGTGTTTCTTGCAAGGCGAGCTAGCGTTTGTTTCCCAGTCCTAAATGGAGTTGAATCCCATGCAGTTTCTGGTCCTACGAGCAAGAGTTGTTTTCTGCTAAGAAGAGTCACTATTGTGCTCCCATTGCCATACACAGTGCAAATAGCACTCGCGTCTGTTCCCAGCAAGTACAGTGTATTGGACTGAAGAGAAGCTACTGTTCTGGTCAGTTTCCTAAGCAGAGTTGAACTAGATATGCCCCGTGTGTGTAGGAAGCACAGTTCTTTTGTTCTGAGCAAGCTCACTGTTCTGGCCCTATAGGAAACACAGGAGAGTAGAAGAGTGCTGTTTTCTCAAAAGCAGAGTGTGTTTCTTGCAAGGCGAGCTAGCGTTTGTTTCCCAGTCCTAAACGGAGTTGAATCCCATGCAGTTTCTGGTTCTACGAGTAAGAGTTTTTTTCTGCTAAGAAGAGTCACTATTGCGCTCCCATTGCCATACACAGTGCAAGTCCACTCGCGTCTGTTCCCAGCAAGTACAGTGTATTGGACTGAAGAGAAGCTACTGTTCTGGTCAGTTTCCTAAGCAGAGTTGAACTAGATATGCCCCGTGTGTGTAGGAAGCACAGTTCTTTTGTTCTGAGCAAGCTCACTGTTCTGGCCCTATAGGAAACACAGGAGAGTAGAAGAGTGCTGTTTTCTCAAAAGCAGAGTGTGTTTCTTGCAAGGCGAGCTAGCGTTTGTTTCCCAGTCCTAAACGGAGTTGAATCCCATGCAGTTTCTGGTCCTACGAGCAAGAGTTGTTTTCTGCTAAGAAGAGTCACTATTGCGCTCCCATTGCCATACACAGTGCAAGTAGCACTCGCGTCTGTTCCCAGCAAGTACAGTGTATTGGACTGAAGAGAAGCTGCTGTTCTGGTCAGTTTCCTAAGCAGAGTTGAACTAGATATGCCCCGTGTGTGTAGGAAGCACAGTTCTTTTGTTCTGAGCAAGCTCACTGTTCTGGCCCTATAGGAAACACAGGAGAGTAGAAGAGTGCTGTTTTCTCAAGAGCAGAGTGTGTTTTAAGCAAGGCGAGCTAGCGTTTGTTTCCCAGTCCTAAACGGAGTTGAATCCCATGCAGATTCTGGTCCTACGAGCAAGAGTTGTTTTCTGCTAAGAAGAGTCACTATTGCGCTCCCATTGCCATACACAGTGCAAATAGCACTCGCGTCTGTTCCCAGCAAGTACAGTGTATTGGACTGAAGAGCAGCTACTGTTCTGGTCAGTTTCCTAAGCAGAGTTGAACTAGATATGCCCCGTGTGTGTAGGAAGCACAGTTTTTTTGTTCTGAGCAAGCTCACTGTTCTGGCCCTATAGGAAACACAGGAGAGTAGAAGAGTGCTGTTTTCTCAAAAGCAGAGTGTGTTTCTTGCAAGGCGAGCTAGCGTTTGTTTCCCAGTCCTAAATGGAGTTGAATCCCATGCAGTTTCTGGTCCTACGAGCAAGAGTTGTTTTCTGCTAAGAAGAGTCACTATTGTGCTCCCATTGCCATACACAGTGCAAATAGCACTCGCGTCTGTTCCCAGCAAGTACAGTGTATTGGACTGAAGAGAAGCTACTGTTCTGGTCAGTTTCCTAAGCAGAGTTGAACTAGATATGCCCCGTGTGTGTAGGAAGCACAGTTCTTTTGTTCTGAGCAAGCTCACTGTTCTGGCCCTATAGGAAACACAGGAGAGTAGAAGAGTGCTGTTTTCTCAAAAGCAGAGTGTGTTTCTTGCAAGGCGAGCTAGCGTTTGTTTCCCAGTCCTAAACGGAGTTGAATCCCATGCAGTTTCTGGTTCTACGAGTAAGAGTTGTTTTCTGCTAAGAAGAGTCACTATTGCGCTCCCATTGCCATACACAGTGCAAGTCCACTCGCGTCTGTTCCCAGCAAGTACAGTGTATTGGACTGAAGAGAAGCTACTGTTCTGGTCAGTTTCCTAAGCAGAGTTGAACTAGATATGCCCCGTGTGTGTAGGAAGCACAGTTCTTTTGTTCTGAGCAAGCTCACTGTTCTGGCCCTATAGGAAACACAGGAGAGTAGAAGAGTGCTGTTTTCTCAAAAGCAGAGTGTGTTTCTTGCAAGGCGAGCTAGCGTTTGTTTCGAAGTCCTAAACGGAGTAGAATCCCATGCAGTTTCTGGTCCTATGAGCAAGAGTTGTTTTCTGCTAAGAAGAGTCACTATTGCGTTCCCATTGCCATACACAGTGCAAGTCCACTCGCGTCTGTTCCCAGCAAGTACAGTGTATTGGACTGAAGAGAAGCTACTGTTCTGGTCAGTTTCCTAAGCAGAGTTGAACTAGATATGCCCCGTGTGTGTAGGAAGCACAGTTCTTTTGTTCTGAGCAAGCTCACTGTTCTGGCCCTATAGGAAACACAGGAGAGTAGAAGAGTGCTGTTTTCTCAAATGCAGAGTGTGTTTCTTGCAAGGCGAGCTAGCGTTTGTTTCCCAGTCCTAAACAGAGTTGAATCCCATGCAGTTTGTGGTCCTACGAGCAAGAGTTGTTTTCTGCTAAGAAGAGTCACTATTGCGCTCCCATTGCCATACACAGTGCAAATAGCACTCGCGTCTGTTCCCAGCAAGTACAGTGTATTGGACTGAAGAGAAGCTACTGTTCTGGTCAGTTTCCTAAGCAGAGTTGAACTAGATATGCCCCGTGTGTGTAGGAAGCACAGTTCTTTTTTTCTGAGCAAGCTCACTGTTCTGGCCCTATAGGAAACACAGGAGAGTAGAAGAGTGCTGTTTTCTCAAAAGCAGAGTGTGTTTCTTGCAAGGCGAGCTAGCGTTTGTTTCCCAGTCCTAAACGGAGTTGAATCCCATGCAGTTTGTGGTCCTACGAGCAAGAGTTGTTTTCTGCTAAGAAGAGTCACTATTGCGCTCCCATTGCCATACACAGTGCAAATAGCACTCGTGTCTGTTCCCAGCAAGTACAGTGTATTGGACTGAAGAGAAGCTACTGTTCTGGTCAGTTTCCTAAGCAGAGTTGAACTAGATATGCCCCTTGTGTGTAGGAAGCACAGTTCTTTTGTTCTGAGCAAGCTCACTGTTCTGGCCCTATAGGAAACACAGGAGAGTAGAAGAGTGCTGTTTTCTCAAAAGCAGAGTGTGTTTCTTGCAAGGCGAGCTAGCGTTTGTTTCCCAGTCCTAAACGGAGTTGAATCCCATGCAGTTTGTGGTCCTACGAGCAAGAGTTGTTTTCTGCTAAGAAGAGTCACTATTGCGCTCCCATTGCCATACACAGTGCAAATAGCACTCGCGTCTGTTCCCAGCAAGTACAGTGTATTGGACTGAAGAGAAGCTACTGTTCTTGTCAGTTTCCTAAGCAGAGTTGAACTAGATATGCCCCGTGTGTGTAGGAAGCACAGTTCTTTTGTTCTGAGCAAGCTCACTGTTCTGGCCCTATAGGAAACACAGGAGAGTAGAAGAGTGCTGTTTTCTCAAAAGCAGAGTGTGTTTCTTGCAAGGCGAGCTAGCGTTTGTTTCCCAGTCCTAAACGGAGTTGAATCCCACGCTGTTTCTGGTCCTACGAGCAAGAGTTGTTTTCTGCTAAGAAGAGTCACTATTGTGCTCCCATTGCCATACACAGTGCAAATAGCACTCGCGTCTGTTCCCAGCAAGTACAGTGTATTGGACTGAAGAGTAGCTACTGTTCTGGTCAGTTTCCTAAGCAGAGTTGAACTAGATATGCCCCGTGTGTGTAGGAAGCACAGTTCTTTTGTTCTGAGCAAGCTCACTGTTCTGGCCCTATAGGAAACACAGGAGAGTAGAAGAGTGCTGTTTTCTCAAAAGCAGAGTGTGTTTCTTGCAAGCCGAGCTAGCGTTTGTTTCCCAGTCCTAAACGGAGTTGAATCCCATGCAGTTTCTGGTCCTACGAGCAAGAGTTGTTTTCTGCTAAGAAGAGTCACTATTGCGTTCCCATTGCCATACACAGTGCAAGTCCACTCGCGTCTGTTCCCAGCAAGTACAGTGTATTGGACTGAAGAGAAGCTACTGTTCTGGTCAGTTTCCTAAGCAGAGTTGAACTAGATATGCCCTGTGTGTGTAGGAAGCACAGTTCTTTTGTTCTGAGCAAGCTCACTGTTCTGGCCCTATAGGAAACACAGGAGAGTAGAAGAGTGCTGTTTTCTCAAATGCAGAGTGTGTTTCTTGCAAGGCGAGCTAGCGTTTGTTTCCCAGTCCTAAACAGAGTTGAATCCCATGCAGTTTGTGGTCCTACGAGCAAGAGTTGTTTTCTGCTAAGAAGAGTCACTATTGCGCTCCCATTGCCATACACAGTGCAAATAGCACTCGCGTCTGTTCCCAGCAAGTACAGTGTATTGGACTGAAGAGAAGCTACTGTTCTGGTCAGTTTCCTAAGCAGAGTTGAACTAGATATGCCCCGTGTGTGTAGGAAGCACAGTTCTTTTTTTCTGAGCAAGCTCACTGTTCTGGCCCTATAGGAAACACAGGAGAGTAGAAGAGTGCTGTTTTCTCAAAAGCAGAGTGTGTTTCTTGCAAGGCGAGCTAGCGTTTGTTTCCCAGTCCTAAACGGAGTTGAATCCCATGCAGTTTGTGGTCCTACGAGCAAGAGTTGTTTTCTGCTAAGAAGAGTCACTATTGCGCTCCCATTGCCATACACAGTGCAAATAGCACTCGTGTCTGTTCCCAGCAAGTACAGTGTATTGGACTGAAGAGAAGCTACTGTTCTGGTCAGTTTCCTAAGCAGAGTTGAACTAGATATGCCCCTTGTGTGTAGGAAGCACAGTTCTTTGGTTCTGAGCAAGCTCACTGTTCTGGCCCTATAGGAAACACAGGAGAGTAGAAGAGTGCTGTTTTCTCAAAAGCAGAGTGTGTTTCTTGCAAGGCGAGCTAGCGTTTGTTTCCCAGTCCTAAACGGAGTTGAATCCCATGCAGTTTCTGGTCCTACGAGCAAGAGTTGTTTTCTGCTAAGAAGAGTCACTATTGCGCTCCCATTGCCATACACAGTGCAAATAGCACTCGCGTCTGTTCCCAGCAAGTACAGTGTATTGGACTGAAGAGAAGCTACTGTTCTTGTCAGTTTCCTAAGCAGAGTTGAACTAGATATGCCCCGTGTGTGTAGGAAGCACAGTTCTTTTGTTCTGAGCAAGCTCACTGTTCTGGCCCTATAGGAAACACAGGAGAGTAGAAGAGTGCTGTTTTCTCAAAAGCAGAGTGTGTTTCTTGCAAGGCGAGCTAGCGTTTGTTTCCCAGTCCTAAACGGAGTTGAATCCCACGCTGTTTCTGGTCCTACGAGCAAGAGTTGTTTTCTGCTAAGAAGAGTCACTATTGTGCTCCCATTGCCATACACAGTGCAAATAGCACTCGCGTCTGTTCCCAGCAAGTACAGTGTATTGGACTGAAGAGTAGCTACTGTTCTGGTCAGTTTCCTAAGCAGAGTTGAACTAGATATGCCCCGTGTGTGTAGGAAGCACAGTTCTTTTGTTCTGAGCAAGCTCACTGTTCTGGCCCTATAGGAAACACAGGAGAGTAGAAGAGTGCTGTTTTCTCAAAAGAAGAGTGTGTTTCTTGCAAGGCGAGCTAGCGTTTGTTTCCCAGTCCTAAACGGAGTTGAATCCCATGCAGTTTCTGGTCCTACGAGCAAAAGTTGTTTTCTGCTAAGAAGAGTCACTATTGCGCTCCCATTGCCATACACAGTGCAAATAGCACTCGCGTCTGTTCCCAGCAAGTACAGTGTATTGGACTGAAGAGAAGCTACTGTTCTGGTCAGTTTCCTAAGCAGAGTTGAACTAGATATGCCCCGTGTGTGTAGGAAGCACAGTTCTTTTGTTCTGAGCAAGCTCACTGCTCTGGCCCTATAGGAAACACAGGAGAGTAGAAGAGTGCTGTTTTCTCAAAAGCAGAGTGTGTTTCTTGCAAGGCGAGCTAGAGTTTGTTTCGAAGTCCTAAACGGAGTAGAATCCCATGCAGTTTCTGGTCCTACGAGCAAGAGTTGTTTTCTGCTAAGAAGAGTCACTATTGCGCTCCCATTGCCATACACAGTGCAAATAGCACTCGCGTCTGTTCCCAGCAAGTACAGTGTATTGGACTGAAGAGAAGCTACTGTTCTTGTCAGTTTCCTAAGCAGAGTTGAACTAGATATGCCCCGTGTGTGTAGGAAGCACAGTTCTTTTGTTCTGAGCAAGCTCACTGTTCTGGCCCTATAGGAAACACAGGAGAGTAGAAGAGTGCTGTTTTCTCAAAAGCAGAGTGTGTTTCTTGCAAGGCGAGCTAGCGTTTGTTTCCCAGTCCTAAACGGAGTTGAATCCCACGCTGTTTCTGGTCCTACGAGCAAGAGTTGTTTTCTGCTAAGAAGAGTCACTATTGTGCTCCCATTGCAATACACAGTGCAAATAGCACTCGCGTCTGTTCCCAGCAAGTACAGTGTATTGGACTGAAGAGTAGCTACTGTTCTGGTCAGTTTCCTAAGCAGAGTTGAACTAGATATGCCCCGTGTGTGTAGGAAGCACAGTTCTTTTGTTCTGAGCAAGCTCACTGTTCTGGCCCTATAGGAAACACAGGAGAGTAGAAGAGTGCTGTTTTCTCAAAAGAAGAGTGTGTTTCTTGCAAGGCGAGCTAGCGTTTGTTTCCCAGTCCTAAACGGAGTTGAATCCCATGCAGTTTCTGGTCCTACGAGCAAAAGTTGTTTTCTGCTAAGAAGAGTCACTATTGCGCTCCCATTGCCATACACAGTGCAAATAGCACTCGCGTCTGTTCCCAGCAAGTACAGTGTATTGGACTGAAGAGAAGCTACTGTTCTGGTCAGTTTCCTAAGCAGAGTTGAACTAGATATGCCCCGTGTGTGTAGGAAGCACAGTTCTTTTGTTCTGAGCAAGCTCACTGCTCTGGCCCTATAGGAAACACAGGAGAGTAGAAGAGTGCTGTTTTCTCAAAAGCAGAGTGTGTTTCTTGCAAGGCGAGCTAGAGTTTGTTTCGAAGTCCTAAACGGAGTAGAATCCCATGCAGTTTCTGGTCCTACGAGCAAGAGTTGTTTTCTGCTAAGAAGAGTCACTATTGCGCTCCCATTGCCATACACAGTGCAAATAGCACTCGCGTCTGTTCCCAGCAAGTACAGTGTATTGGACTGAAGAGAAGCTACTGTTCTTGTCAGTTTCCTAAGCAGAGTTGAACTAGATATGCCCCGTGTGTGTAGGAAGCACAGTTCTTTTGTTCTGAGCAAGCTCACTGTTCTGGCCCTATAGGAAACACAGGAGAGTAGAAGAGTGCTGTTTTCTCAAAAGCAGAGTGTGTTTCTTGCAAGGCGAGCTAGCGTTTGTTTCCCAGTCCTAAACGGAGTTGAATCCCACGCTGTTTCTGGTCCTACGAGCAAGAGTTGTTTTCTGCTAAGAAGAGTCACTATTGTGCTCCCATTGCAATACACAGTGCAAATAGCACTCGCGTCTGTTCCCAGCAAGTACAGTGTATTGGACTGAAGAGTAGCTACTGTTCTGGTCAGTTTCCTAAGCAGAGTTGAACTAGATATGCCCCGTGTGTGTAGGAAGCACAGTTCTTTTGTTCTGAGCAAGCTCACTGTTCTGGCCCTATAGGAAACACAGGAGAGTAGAAGAGTGCTGTTTTCTCAAAAGCAGAGTGTGTTTCTTGCAAGGCGAGCTAGCGTTTGTTTCCCAGTCCTAAACGGAGTTGAATCCCATGCAGTTTCTGGTCCTACGAGCAAAAGTTGTTTTCTGCTAAGAAGAGTCACTATTGCGCTCCCATTGCCATACACAGTGCAAATAGCACTCGCGTCTGTTCCCAGCAAGTACAGTGTATTGGACTGAAGAGAAGCTACTGTTCTGGTCAGTTTCCTAAGCAGAGTTGAACTAGATATGCCCCGTGTATGTAGGAAGCACAGTTCTTTTGTTCTGAGCAAGCTCACTGTTCTGGCCCTATAGGAAACACAGGAGAGTAGAAGAGTGCTGTTTTCTCAAAAGCAGAGTGTGTTTCTTGCAAGGCGAGCTAGCGTTTGTTTCCCAGTCCTAAACGGAGTTGAATCCCATGCAGTTTCTGGTCCTACGAGCAAGAGTTGTTTTCTGCTAAGAAGAGTCACTATTGCGCTCCCATTGCCATACACAGTGCAAGTCCACTCGCGTCTGTTCCCAGCAAGTACAGTGTATTGGACTGAAGAGAAGCTACTGTTCTGGTCAGTTTCCTAAGCAGAGTTGAACTAGATATGCCCCTTGTGTGTAGGAAGCACAGTTCTTTGGTTCTGAGCAAGCTCACTGTTCTGGCCCTATAGGAAACACAGGAGAGTAGAAGAGTGCTGTTTTCTCAAAAGCAGAGTGTGTTTCTTGCAAGGCGAGCTAGCGTTTGTTTCCCAGTCCTAAACGGAGTTGAATCCCATGCAGTTTCTGGTCCTACGAGCAAGAGTTGTTTTCTGCTAAGAAGAGTCACTATTGCGCTCCCATTGCCATACACAGTGCAAATAGCACTCGCGTCTGTTCCCAGCAAGTACAGTGTATTGGACTGAAGAGAAGCTACTGTTCTTGTCAGTTTCCTAAGCAGAGTTGAACTAGATATGCCCCGTGTGTGTAGGAAGCACAGTTCTTTTGTTCTGAGCAAGCTCACTGTTCTGGCCCTATAGGAAACACAGGAGAGTAGAAGAGTGCTGTTTTCTCAAAAGCAGAGTGTGTTTCTTGCAAGGCGAGCTAGCGTTTGTTTCCCAGTCCTAAACGGAGTTGAATCCCATGCAGTTTCTGGTCCTACGAGCAAGAGTTGTTTTCTGCTAAGAAGAGTCACTATTGTGCTCCCATTGCCATACACAGTGCAAATAGCACTCGCGTCTGTTCCCAGCAAGTACAGTGTATTGGACTGAAGAGTAGCTACTGTTCTGGTCAGTTTCCTAAGCAGAGTTGAACTAGATATGCCCCGTGTGTGTAGGAAGCACAGTTCTTTTGTTCTGAGCAAGCTCACTGTTCTGGCCCTATAGGAAACACAGGAGAGTAGAAGAGTGCTGTTTTCTCAAAAGCAGAGTGTGTTTCTTGCAAGGCGAGCTAGCGTTTGTTTCCCAGTCCTAAACGGAGTTGAATCCCATGCAGTTTCTGGTCCTACGAGCAAAAGTTGTTTTCTGCTAAGAAGAGTCACTATTGCGCTCCCATTGCCATACACAGTGCAAATAGCACTCGCGTCTGTTCCCAGCAAGTACAGTGTATTGGACTGAAGAGAAGCTACTGTTCTGGTCAGTTTCCTAAGCAGAGTTGAACTAGATATGCCCCGTGTGTGTAGGAAGCACAGTTCTTTTGTTCTGAGCAAGCTCACTGTTCTGGCCCTATAGGAAACACAGGAGAGTAGAAGAGTGCTGTTTTCTCAAAAGCAGAGTGTGTTTCTTGCAAGGCGAGCTAGCGTTTGTTTCCCAGTCCTAAACGGAGTTGAATCCCATGCAGTTTCTGGTCCTACGAGCAAGAGTTGTTTTCTGCTAAGAGGAGTCACTATTGCGCTCCCATTGCCATACACAGTGCAAGTCCACTCGCGTCTGTTCCCAGCAAGTACAGTGTATTGGACTGAAGAGAAGCTACTGTTCTGGTCAGTTTCCTAAGCAGAGTTGAACTAGATATGCCCCGTGTGTGTAGGAAGCACAGTTCTTTTGTTCTGAGCAAGCTCACTGCTCTGGCCCTATAGGAAACACAGGAGAGTAGAAGAGTGCTGTTTTCTCAAAAGCAGAGTGTGTTTCTTGCAAGGCGAGCTAGAGTTTGTTTCGAAGTCCTAAACGGAGTAGAATCCCATGCAGTTTCTGGTCCTACGAGCAAGAGTTGTTTTCTGCTAAGAAGAGTCACTATTGCGCTCCCATTGCCATACACAGTGCAAATAGCACTCGCGTCTGTTCCCAGCAAGTACAGTGTATTGGACTGAAGAGAAGCTACTGTTCTTGTCAGTTTCCTAAGCAGAGTTGAACTAGATATGCCCCGTGTGTGTAGGAAGCACAGTTCTTTTGTTCTGAGCAAGCTCACTGTTCTGGCCCTATAGGAAACACAGGAGAGTAGAAGAGTGCTGTTTTCTCAAAAGCAGAGTGTGTTTCTTGCAAGGCGAGCTAGCATTTGTTTCCCAGTCCTAAACGGAGTTGAATCCCACGCTGTTTCTGGTCCTACGAGCAAGAGTTGTTTTCTGCTAAGAAGAGTCACTATTGTGCTCCCATTGCAATACACAGTGCAAATAGCACTCGCGTCTGTTCCCAGCAAGTACAGTGTATTGGACTGAAGAGTAGCTACTGTTCTGGTCAGTTTCCTAAGCAGAGTTGAACTAGATATGCCCCGTGTGTGTAGGAAGCACAGTTCTTTTGTTCTGAGCAAGCTCACTGTTCTGGCCCTATAGGAAACACAGGAGAGTAGAAGAGTGCTGTTTTCTCAAAAGCAGAGTGTGTTTCTTGCAAGGCGAGCTAGCGTTTGTTTCCCAGTCCTAAACGGAGTTGAATCCCATGCAGTTTCTGGTCCTACGAGCAAAAGTTGTTTTCTGCTAAGAAGAGTCACTATTGCGCTCCCATTGCCATACACAGTGCAAATAGCACTCGCGTCTGTTCCCAGCAAGTACAGTGTATTGGACTGAAGAGAAGCTACTGTTCTGGTCAGTTTCCTAAGCAGAGTTGAACTAGATATGCCCCGTGTGTGTAGGAAGCACAGTTCTTTTGTTCTGAGCAAGCTCACTGTTCTGGCCCTATAGGAAACACAGGAGAGTAGAAGAGTGCTGTTTTCTCAAAAGCAGAGTGTGTTTCTTGCAAGGCGAGCTAGCGTTTGTTTCCCAGTCCTAAACGGAGTTGAATCCCATGCAGTTTCTGGTCCTACGAGCAAGAGTTGTTTTCTGCTAAGAAGAGTCACTATTGCGCTCCCATTGCCATACACAGTGCAAGTCCACTCGCGTCTGTTCCCAGCAAGTACAGTGTATTGGACTGAAGAGAAGCTACTGTTCTGGTCAGTTTCCTAAGCAGAGTTGAACTAGATATGCCCCGTGTGTGTAGGAAGCACAGTTCTTTTGTTCTGAGCAAGCTCACTGCTCTGGCCCTATAGGAAACACAGGAGAGTAGAAGAGTGCTGTTTTCTCAAAAGCAGAGTGTGTTTCTTGCAAGGCGAGCTAGCGTTTGTTTCGAAGTCCTAAACGGAGTAGAATCCCATGCAGTTTCTGGTCCTACGAGCAAGAGTTGTTTTCTGCTAAGAAGAGTCACTATTGCGCTCCCATTGCCATACACAGTGCAAATAGCACTCGCGTCTGTTCCCAGAAAGTACAGTGTATTGGACTGAAGAGAAGCTACTGTTCTTGTCAGTTTCCTAAGCAGAGTTGAACTAGATATGCCCCGTGTGTGTAGGAAGCACAGTTCTTTGGTTCTGAGCAAGCTCACTGTTCTGGCCCTATAGGAAACACAGGAGAGTAGAAGAGTGCTGTTTTCTCAAATGCAGAGTGTGTTTCTTGCAAAGCGAGCTAGCGTTTGTTTCCCAGTCCTAAACGGAGTTGAATCCCATGCAGTTTCTGGTCCTACGAGCAAGAGTTGTTTTCTGCTAAGAAGAGTCACTATTGCGCTCCCATTGCCATACACAGTGCAAATAGCACTCGCGTCTGTTTCCAGCAAGTACAGTGTATTGGACTGAAGAGAAGCTACTGTTCTGGTCAGTTTCCTAAGCAGAGTTGAACTAGATATGCCTCGTGTGTGTAGGAAGCACAGTTCTTTTGTTCTGAGCAAGCTCACTGTTCTGGCCCTATAGGAAACACAGGAGAGTAGAAGAGTGCTGTTTTCTCAAAAGCAGAGTGTGTTTCTTGCAAGGCGAGCTAGCGTTTGTTTCCCAGTCCTAAACGGAGTTGAATCCCATGCAGTTTGTGGTCCTACGAGCAAGAGTTGTTTTCTGCTAAGAAGAGTCACTATTGCGCTCCCATTGCCATACACAGTGCAAATAGCACTCGCGTCTGTTCCCAGCAAGTACAGTGTATTGGACTGAAGAGAAGCTACTGTTCTGGTCAGTTTCCTAAGCAGAGTTGAACTAGATATGCCCCGTGTGTGTAGGAAGCAAAGTTTTTTTGTTCTGAGCAAGCTCACTGTTCTGGCCCTATAGGAAACACAGGAGAGTAGAAGAGTGCTGTTTTCTCAAAAGCAGAGTGTGTTTCTTGCAAGGCGAGCTAGCGTTTGTTTCCCAGTCCTAAACGGAGTTGAATCCCACGCTGTTTCTGGTCCTACGAGCAAGAGTTGTTTTCTGCTAAGAAGAGTCACTATTGCGCTCCCATTGCCATACACAGTGCAAATAGCACTCGCGTCTGTTCCCAGCAAGTACAGTGTATTGGACTGAAGAGAAGCTACTGTTCTGGTCAGTTTCCTAAGCAGAGTTGAACTAGATATGCCCCGTGTGTGTAGGAAGCACAGTTCTTTTGTTCTGAGCAAGCTCACTGTTCTGGCCCTATAGGAAACACAGGAGAGTAGAAGAGTGCTGTTTTCTCAAAAGCAGAGTGTGTTTCTTGCAAGGCGAGCTAGCGTTTGTTTCCCAGTCCTAAACGGAGTTGAATCCCATGCAGTTTCTGGTCCTACGAGCAAGAGTTGTTTTCTGCTAAGAAGAGTCACTATTGCGCTCCCATTGCCATACACAGTGCAAGTAGCACTCGCGTCTGTTCCCAGCAAGTACAGTGTATTGGACTGAAGAGAAGCTGCTGTTCTGGTCAGTTTCCTAAGCAGAGTTGAACTAGATATGCCCCGTGTGTGTAGGAAGCACAGTTCTTTTGTTCTGAGCAAGCTCACTGTTCTGGCCCTATAGGAAACACAGGAGAGTAGAAGAGTGCTGTTTTCTCAAGAGCAGAGTGTGTTTTAAGCAAGGCGAGCTAGCGTTTGTTTCCCAGTCCTAAACGGAGTTGAATCCCATGCAGATTCTGGTCCTACGAGCAAGAGTTGTTTTCTGCTAAGAAGAGTCACTATTGCGCTCCCATTGCCATACACAGTGCAAATAGCACTCGCGTCTGTTCCCAGCAAGTACAGTGTATTGGACTGAAGAGCAGCTACTGTTCTGGTCAGTTTCCTAAGCAGAGTTGAACTAGATATGCCCCGTGTGTGTAGGAAGCACAGTTTTTTTGTTCTGAGCAAGCTCACTGTTCTGGCCCTATAGGAAACACAGGAGAGTAGAAGAGTGCTGTTTTCTCAAAAGCAGAGTGTGTTTCTTGCAAAGCGAGCTAGCGTTTGTTTCCCAGTCCTAAATGGAGTTGAATCCCATGCAGTTTCTGGTCCTACGAGCAAGAGTTGTTTTCTGCTAAGAAGAGTCACTATTGTGCTCCCATTGCCATACACAGTGCAAATAGCACTCGCGTCTGTTCCCAGCAAGTACAGTGTATTGGACTGAAGAGAAGCTACTGTTCTGGTCAGTTTCCTAAGCAGAGTTGAACTAGATATGCCCCGTGTGTGTAGGAAGCACAGTTCTTTTGTTCTGAGCAAGCTCACTGTTCTGGCCCTATAGGAAACACAGGAGAGTAGAAGAGTGCTGTTTTCTCAAAAGCAGAGTGTGTTTCTTGCAAGGCGAGCTAGCGTTTGTTTCGAAGTCCTAAACGGAGTAGAATCCCATGCAGTTTCTGGTCCTACGAGCAAGAGTTGTTTTCTGCTAAGAAGAGTCACTATTGCGTTCCCATTGCCATACACAGTGCAAGTCCACTCGCGTCTGTTCCCAGCAAGTACAGTGTATTGGACTGAAGAGAAGCTACTGTTCTGGTCAGTTTCCTAAGCAGAGTTGAACTAGATATGCCCCGTGTGTGTAGGAAGCACAGTTCTTTTGTTCTGAGCAAGCTCACTGTTCTGGCCCTATAGGAAACACAGGAGAGTAGAAGAGTGCTGTTTTCTCAAATGCAGAGTGTGTTTCTTGCAAGGCGAGCTAGCGTTTGTTTCCCAGTCCTAAACAGAGTTGAATCCCATGCAGTTTGTGGTCCTACGAGCAAGAGTTGTTTTCTGCTAAGAAGAGTCACTATTGCGCTCCCATTGCCATACACAGTGCAAATAGCACTCGCGTCTGTTCCCAGCAAGTACAGTGTATTGGACTGAAGAGAAGCTACTGTTCTGGTCAGTTTCCTAAGCAGAGTTGAACTAGATATGCCCCGTGTGTGTAGGAAGCACAGTTCTTTTTTTCTGAGCAAGCTCACTGTTCTGGCCCTATAGGAAACACAGGAGAGTAGAAGAGTGCTGTTTTCTCAAAAGCAGAGTGTGTTTCTTGCAAGGCGAGCTAGCGTTTGTTTCCCAGTCCTAAACGGAGTAGAATCCCATGCAGTTTGTGGTCCTACGAGCAAGAGTTGTTTTCTGCTAAGAAGAGTCACTATTGCGCTCCCATTGCCATACACAGTGCAAATAGCACTCGTGTCTGTTCCCAGCAAGTACAGTGTATTGGACTGAAGAGAAGCTACTGTTCTGGTCAGTTTCCTAAGCAGAGTTTAACTAGATATGCCCCTTGTGTGTAGGAAGCACAGTTCTTTGGTTCTGAGCAAGCTCACTGTTCTGGCCCTATAGGAAACACAGGAGAGTAGAAGAGTGCTGTTTTCTCAAAAGCAGAGTGTGTTTCTTGCAAGGCGAGCTAGCGTTTGTTTCCCAGTCCTAAACGGAGTTGAATCCCATGCAGTTTCTGGTCCTACGAGCAAGAGTTGTTTTCTGCTAAGAAGAGTCACTATTGCGCTCCCATTGCCATACACAGTGCAAATAGCACTCGCGTCTGTTCCCAGAAAGTACAGTGTATTGGACTGAAGAGAAGCTACTGTTCTGGTCAGTTTCCTAAGCAGAGTTGAACTAGATATGCCCCGTGTGTGTAGGAAGCACAGTTCTTTTGTTCTGAGCAAGCTCACTGTTCTGGCCCTATAGGAAACACAGGAGAGTAGAAGAGTGCTGTTTTCTCAAAAGCAGAGTGTGTTTCTTGCAAGGCGAGCTAGCGTTTGTTTCCCAGTCCTAAACGGAGTTGAATCCCATGCAGTTTCTGGTCCTATGAGCAAGAGTTGTTTTCTGCTAAGAAGAGTCACTATTGCGCTCCCATTGCCATACACAGTGCAAGTAGCACTCGCGTCTGTTCCCAGCAAGTACAGTGTATTGGACTGAAGAGAAGCTGCTGTTCTGGTCAGTTTCCTAAGCAGAGTTGAACTAGATATGCCCCGTGTGTGTAGGAAGCACAGTTCTTTTGTTCTGAGCAAGCTCACTGTTCTGGCCCTATAGGAAACACAGGAGAGTAGAAGAGTGCTGTTTTCTCAAGAGCAGAGTGTGTTTTAAGCAAGGCGAGCTAGCGTTTGTTTCCCAGTCCTAAACGGAGTTGAATCCCATGCAGATTCTGGTCCTACGAGCAAGAGTTGTTTTCTGCTAAGAAGAGTCACTATTGCGCTCCCATTGCCATACACAGTGCAAATAGCACTCGCGTCTGTTCCCAGCAAGTACAGTGTATTGGACTGAAGAGCAGCTACTGTTCTGGTCAGTTTCCTAAGCAGAGTTGAACTAGATATGCCCCGTGTGTGTAGGAAGCACAGTTTTTTTGTTCTGAGCAAGCTCACTGTTCTGGCCCTATAGGAAACACAGGAGAGTAGAAGAGTGCTGTTTTCTCAAAAGCAGAGTGTGTTTCTTGCAAAGCGAGCTAGCGTTTGTTTCCCAGTCCTAAATGGAGTTGAATCCCATGCAGTTTCTGGTCCTACGAGCAAGAGTTGTTTTCTGCTAAGAAGAGTCACTATTGTGCTCCCATTGCCATACACAGTGCAAATAGCACTCGCGTCTGTTCCCAGCAAGTACAGTGTATTGGACTGAAGAGAAGCTACTGTTCTGGTCAGTTTCCTAAGCAGAGTTGAACTAGATATGCCCCGTGTGTGTAGGAAGCACAGTTCTTTTGTTCTGAGCAAGCTCACTGTTCTGGCCCTATAGGAAACACAGGAGAGTAGAAGAGTGCTGTTTTCTCAAAAGCAGAGTGTGTTTCTTGCAAGGCGAGCTAGCGTTTGTTTCGAAGTCCTAAACGGAGTAGAATCCCATGCAGTTTGTGGTCCTACGAGCAAGAGTTGTTTTCTGCTAAGAAGAGTCACTATTGCGCTCCCATTGCCATACACAGTGCAAATAGCACTCGCGTCTGTTCCCAGCAAGTACAGTGTATTGGACTGAAGAGAAGCTACTGTTCTGGTCAGTTTCCTAAGCAGAGTTGAACTAGATATGCCCCGTGTGTGTAGGAAGCACAGTTCTTTTTTTCTGAGCAAGCTCACTGTTCTGGCCCTATAGGAAACACAGGAGAGTAGAAGAGTGCTGTTTTCTCAAAAGCAGAGTGTGTTTCTTGCAAGGCGAGCTAGCGTTTGTTTCCCAGTCCTAAACGGAGTTGAATCCCATGCAGTTTGTGGTCCTACGAGCAAGAGTTGTTTTCTGCTAAGAAGAGTCACTATTGCGCTCCCATTGCCATACACAGTGCAAATAGCACTCGTGTCTGTTCCCAGCAAGTACAGTGTATTGGACTGAAGAGAAGCTGCTGTTCTGGTCAGTTTCCTAAGCAGAGTTGAACTAGATATGCCCCGTGTGTGTAGGAAGCACAGTTCTTTTGTTCTGAGCAAGCTCACTGTTCTGGCCCTATAGGAAACACAGGAGAGTAGAAGAGTGCTGTTTTCTCAAGAGCAGAGTGTGTTTTAAGCAAGGCGAGCTAGCGTTTGTTTCCCAGTCCTAAACGGAGTTGAATCCCATGCAGATTCTGGTCCTACGAGCAAGAGTTGTTTTCTGCTAAGAAGAGTCACTATTGCGCTCCCATTGCCATACACAGTGCAAATAGCACTCGCGTCTGTTCCCAGCAAGTACAGTGTATTGGACTGAAGAGCAGCTACTGTTCTGGTCAGTTTCCTAAGCAGAGTTGAACTAGATATGCCCCGTGTGTGTAGGAAGCACAGTTTTTTTGTTCTGAGCAAGCTCACTGTTCTGGCCCTATAGGAAACACAGGAGAGTAGAAGAGTGCTGTTTTCTCAAAAGCAGAGTGTGTTTCTTGCAAAGCGAGCTAGCGTTTGTTTCCCAGTCCTAAATGGAGTTGAATCCCATGCAGTTTCTGGTCCTACGAGCAAGAGTTGTTTTCTGCTAAGAAGAGTCACTATTGTGCTCCCATTGCCATACACAGTGCAAATAGCACTCGCGTCTGTTCCCAGCAAGTACAGTGTATTGGACTGAAGAGAAGCTACTGTTCTGGTCAGTTTCCTAAGCAGAGTTGAACTAGATATGCCCCGTGTGTGTAGGAAGCACAGTTCTTTTGTTCTGAGCAAGCTCACTGTTCTGGCCCTATAGGAAACACAGGAGAGTAGAAGAGTGCTGTTTTCTCAAAAGCAGAGTGTGTTTCTTGCAAGGCGAGCTAGCGTTTGTTTCGAAGTCCTAAACGGAGTAGAATCCCATGCAGTTTGTGGTCCTACGAGCAAGAGTTGTTTTCTGCTAAGAAGAGTCACTATTGCGCTCCCATTGCCATACACAGTGCAAATAGCACTCGCGTCTGTTCCCAGCAAGTACAGTGTATTGGACTGAAGAGAAGCTACTGTTCTGGTCAGTTTCCTAAGCAGAGTTGAACTAGATATGCCCCGTGTGTGTAGGAAGCACAGTTCTTTTTTTCTGAGCAAGCTCACTGTTCTGGCCCTATAGGAAACACAGGAGAGTAGAAGAGTGCTGTTTTCTCAAAAGCAGAGTGTGTTTCTTGCAAGGCGAGCTAGCGTTTGTTTCCCAGTCCTAAACGGAGTTGAATCCCATGCAGTTTGTGGTCCTACGAGCAAGAGTTGTTTTCTGCTAAGAAGAGTCACTATTGCGCTCCCATTGCCATACACAGTGCAAATAGCACTCGTGTCTGTTCCCAGCAAGTACAGTGTATTGGACTGAAGAGAAGCTACTGTTCTGGTCAGTTTCCTAAGCAGAGTTTAACTAGATATGCCCCTTGTGTGTAGGAAGCACAGTTCTTTGGTTCTGAGCAAGCTCACTGTTCTGGCCCTATAGGAAACACAGGAGAGTAGAAGAGTGCTGTTTTCTCAAAAGCAGAGTGTGTTTCTTGCAAGGCGAGCTAGCGTTTGTTTCCCAGTCCTAAACGGAGTTGAATCCCATGCAGTTTCTGGTCCTACGAGCAAGAGTTGTTTTCTGCTAAGAAGAGTCACTATTGCGCTCCCATTGCCATACACAGTGCAAATAGCACTCGCGTCTGTTCCCAGAAAGTACAGTGTATTGGACTGAAGAGAAGCTACTGTTCTGGTCAGTTTCCTAAGCAGAGTTGAACTAGATATGCCCCGTGTGTGTAGGAAGCACAGTTCTTTTGTTCTGAGCAAGCTCACTGTTCTGGCCCTATAGGAAACACAGGAGAGTAGAAGAGTGCTGTTTTCTCAAAAGCAGAGTGTGTTTCTTGCAAGGCGAGCTAGCGTTTGTTTCCCAGTCCTAAACGGAGTTGAATCCCATGCAGATTCTGGTCCTACGAGCAAGAGTTGTTTTCTGCTAAGAAGAGTCACTATTGCGCTCCCATTGCCATACACAGTGCAAATAGCACTCGCGTCTGTTCCCAGCAAGTACAGTGTATTGGACTGAAGAGAAGCTACTGTTCTGGTCAGTTTCCTAAGCAGAGTTGAACTAGATATGCCCCGTGTGTGTAGGAAGCACAGTTCTTTTGTTCTGAGCAAGCTCACTGTTCTGGCCCTATAGGAAACACAGGAGAGTAGAAGAGTGCTGTTTTCTCAAAAGCAGAGTGTGTTTCTTGCAAGGCGAGCTAGCGTTTGTTTCCCAGTCCTAAACGGAGTTGAATCCCATGCAGTTTGTGGTCCTACGAGCAAGAGTTGTTTTCTGCTAAGAAGAGTCACTATTGCGCTCCCATTGCCATACACAGTGCAAATAGCACTCGTGTCTGTTCCCAGCAAGTACAGTGTATTGGACTGAAGAGAAGCTACTGTTCTGGTCAGTTTCCTAAGCAGAGTTGAACTAGATATGCCCCTTGTGTGTAGGAAGCACAGTTCTTTGGTTCTGAGCAAGCTCACTGTTCTGGCCCTATAGGAAACACAGGAGAGTAGAAGAGTGCTGTTTTCTCAAAAGCAGAGTGTGTTTCTTGCAAGGCGAGCTAGCGTTTGTTTCCCAGTCCTAAACGGAGTTGAATCCCATGCAGTTTCTGGTCCTATGAGCAAGAGTTGTTTTCTGCTAAGAAGAGTCACTATTGCGCTCCCATTGCCATACACAGTGCAAATAGCACTCGCGTCTGTTCCCAGCAAGTACAGTGTATTGGACTGAAGAGCAGCTACTGTTCTGGTCAGTTTCCTAAGCAGAGTTGAACTAGATATGCCCCGTGTGTGTAGGAAGCACAGTTTTTTTGTTCTGAGCAAGCTCACTGTTCTGGCCCTATAGGAAACACAGGAGAGTAGAAGAGTGCTGTTTTCTCAAAAGCAGAGTGTGTTTCTTGCAAAGCGAGCTAGCGTTTGTTTCCCAGTCCTAAATGGAGTTGAATCCCATGCAGTTTCTGGTCCTACGAGCAAGAGTTGTTTTCTGCTAAGAAGAGTCACTATTGTGCTCCCATTGCCATACACAGTGCAAATAGCACTCGCGTCTGTTCCCAGCAAGTACAGTGTATTGGACTGAAGAGAAGCTACTGTTCTGGTCAGTTTCCTAAGCAGAGTTGAACTAGATATGCCCCGTGTGTGTAGGAAGCACAGTTCTTTTGTTCTGAGCAAGCTCACTGTTCTGGCCCTATAGGAAACACAGGAGAGTAGAAGAGTGCTGTTTTCTCAAAAGCAGAGTGTGTTTCTTGCAAGGCGAGCTAGCGTTTGTTTCGAAGTCCTAAACGGAGTAGAATCCCATGCAGTTTGTGGTCCTACGAGCAAGAGTTGTTTTCTGCTAAGAAGAGTCACTATTGCGCTCCCATTGCCATACACAGTGCAAATAGCACTCGCGTCTGTTCCCAGCAAGTACAGTGTATTGGACTGAAGAGAAGCTACTGTTCTGGTCAGTTTCCTAAGCAGAGTTGAACTAGATATGCCCCGTGTGTGTAGGAAGCACAGTTCTTTTTTTCTGAGCAAGCTCACTGTTCTGGCCGTATAGGAAACACAGGAGAGTAGAAGAGTGCTGTTTTCTCAAAAGCAGAGTGTGTTTCTTGCAAGGCGAGCTAGCGTTTGTTTCCCAGTCCTAAACGGAGTTGAATCCCATGCAGTTTGTGGTCCTACGAGCAAGAGTTGTTTTCTGCTAAGAAGAGTCACTATTGCGCTCCCATTGCCATACACAGTGCAAATAGCACTCGTGTCTGTTCCCAGCAAGTACAGTGTATTGGACTGAAGAGAAGCTACTGTTCTGGTCAGTTTCCTAAGCAGAGTTTAACTAGATATGCCCCTTGTGTGTAGGAAGCACAGTTCTTTGGTTCTGAGCAAGCTCACTGTTCTGGCCCTATAGGAAACACAGGAGAGTAGAAGAGTGCTGTTTTCTCAAAAGCAGAGTGTGTTTCTTGCAAGGCGAGCTAGCGTTTGTTTCCCAGTCCTAAACGGAGTTGAATCCCATGCAGTTTCTGGTCCTACGAGCAAGAGTTGTTTTCTGCTAAGAAGAGTCACTATTGCGCTCCCATTGCCATACACAGTGCAAATAGCACTCGCGTCTGTTCCCAGAAAGTACAGTGTATTGGACTGAAGAGAAGCTACTGTTCTGGTCAGTTTCCTAAGCAGAGTTGAACTAGATATGCCCCGTGTGTGTAGGAAGCACAGTTCTTTTGTTCTGAGCAAGCTCACTGTTCTGGCCCTATAGGAAACACAGGAGAGTAGAAGAGTGCTGTTTTCTCAAAAGCAGAGTGTGTTTCTTGCAAGGCGAGCTAGCGTTTGTTTCCCAGTCCTAAACGGAGTTGAATCCCATGCAGATTCTGGTCCTACGAGCAAGAGTTGTTTTCTGCTAAGAAGAGTCACTATTGCGCTCCCATTGCCATACACAGTGCAAATAGCACTCGCGTCTGTTCCCAGCAAGTACAGTGTATTGGACTGAAGAGAAGCTACTGTTCTGGTCAGTTTCCTAAGCAGAGTTGAACTAGATATGCCCCGTGTGTGTAGGAAGCACAGTTCTTTTGTTCTGAGCAAGCTCACTGTTCTGGCCCTATAGGAAACACAGGAGAGTAGAAGAGTGCTGTTTTCTCAAAAGCAGAGTGTGTTTCTTGCAAGGCGAGCTAGCGTTTGTTTCCCAGTCCTAAACGGAGTTGAATCCCATGCAGTTTGTGGTCCTACGAGCAAGAGTTGTTTTCTGCTAAGAAGAGTCACTATTGCGCTCCCATTGCCATACACAGTGCAAATAGCACTCGTGTCTGTTCCCAGCAAGTACAGTGTATTGGACTGAAGAGAAGCTACTGTTCTGGTCAGTTTCCTAAGCAGAGTTGAACTAGATATGCCCCTTGTGTGTAGGAAGCACAGTTCTTTGGTTCTGAGCAAGCTCACTGTTCTGGCCCTATAGGAAACACAGGAGAGTAGAAGAGTGCTGTTTTCTCAAAAGCAGAGTGTGTTTCTTGCAAGGCGAGCTAGCGTTTGTTTCCCAGTCCTAAACGGAGTTGAATCCCATGCAGTTTCTGGTCCTATGAGCAAGAGTTGTTTTCTGCTAAGAAGAGTCACTATTGCGCTCCCATTGCCATACACAGTGCAAATAGCACTTGCGTCTGTTCCCAGCAAGTACAGTGTATTGGACTGAAGAGAAGCTACTGTTCTGGTCAGTTTCCTAAGCAGAGTTGAACTAGATATGCCCGTGTGTGTAGGAAGCACAGTTCTTTTGTTCTGAGCAAGCTCACTGTTCTGGCCCTATAGGAAACACAGGAGAGTAGAAGAGTGCTGTTTTCTCAAAAGCAGAGTGTGTTTCTTGCAAGGCGAGCTAGCGTTTGTTTCCCAGTCCTAAACGGAGTTGAATCCCATGCAGATTCTGGTCCTACGAGCAAGAGTTGTTTTCTGCTAAGAAGAGTCACTATTGCGCTCCCATTGCCATACACAGTGCAAGTCCACTCGCGTCTGTTCCCAGCAAGTACAGTGTATTGGACTGAAGAGAAGCTACTGTTCTTGTCAGTTTCCTAAGCAGAGTTGAACTAGATATGCCCCGTGTGTGTAGGAAGCACAGTTCTTTTGTTCTGAGCAAGCTCACTGTTCTGGCCCTATAGGAAACACAGGAGAGTAGAAGAGTGCTGTTTTCTCAAGAGCAGAGTGTGTTTTTTGCAAGGCGAGCTAGCGTTTGTTTCCCAGTCCTAAACGGAGTTGAATCCCATGCAGATTCTGGTCCTACGAGCAAGAGTTGTTTTCTGCTAAGAAGAGTCACTATTGCGCTCCCATTGCCATACACAGTGCAAATAGCACTCGCGTCTGTTCCCAGCAAGTACAGTGTATTGGACTGAAGAGCAGCTACTGTTCTGGTCAGTTTCCTAAGCAGAGTTGAACTAGATATGCCCCGTGTGTGTAGGAAGCACAGTTTTTTTGTTCTGAGCAAGCTCACTGTTCTGGCCCTATAGGAAACACAGGAGAGTAGAAGAGTGCTGTTTTCTCAAAAGCAGAGTGTGTTTCTTGCAAGGCGAGCTAGCGTTTGTTTCCCAGTCCTAAACGGAGTAGAATCCCATGCAGTTTCTGGTCCTACGAGCAAGAGTTGTTTTCTGCTAAGAAGAGTCACTATTGTGCTCCCATTGCCATACACAGTGCAAATAGCACTCGCGTCTGTTCCCAGCAAGTACAGTGTATTGGACTGAAGAGAAGCTACTGTTCTGGTCAGTTTCCTAAGCAGAGTTGAACTAGGTATGCCCCGTGTGTGTAGGAAGCACAGTTCTTTGGTTCTGAGCAAGCTCACTGTTCTGGCCCTATAGGAAACACAGGAGAGTAGAAGAGTGCTGTTTTCTCAAAAGCAGAGTGTGTTTCTTGCAAGGCGAGCTAGCGTTTGTTTCCCAGTCCTAAACGGAGTTGAATCCCATGCAGTTTCTGGTCCTACGAGCAAGAGTTGTTTTCTGCTAAGAGTCACTATTGCACTCCCATTGCCATACACAGTGCAAATAGCACTCGCGTCGGTTCCCAGCAAGTACAGTGTATTGGACTGAAGAGAAGCTACTGTTCTTGTCAGTTTCCTAAGCAGAGTTGAACTAGATATGCCCCGTGTGTGTAGGAAGCACAGTTCTTTTGTTCTGAGCAAGCTCACTGTTCTGGCCCTATAGGAAACACAGGAGAGTAGAAGAGTGCTGTTTTCTCAAAAGCAGAGTGTGTTTCTTGCAAGGCGAGCTAGCGTTTGTTTCCCAGTCCTAAACGGAGTTGAATCCCATGCAGATTCTGGTCCTACGAGCAAGAGTTGTTTTCTGCTAAGAAGAGTCACTATTGGGCTCCCATTTCCATACACAGTGCAAATAGCACTCGCGTCTGTTCCCAGCAAGTACAGTGTATTGGACTGAAGAGAAGCTACTGTTCTGGTCAGTTTCCTAAGCAGAGTTGAACTAGATATGCCCCGTGTGTGTAGGAAGCACAGTTCTTTTGTTCTGAGCAAGCTCACTGTTCTGGCCCTATAGGAAACACAAGAGAGTAGAAGAGTGCTGTTTTCTCAAAAGCAGAGTGTGTTTCTTGCAAGGCGAGCTAGCGTTTGTTTCCCAGTCCTAAACGGAGTTGAATCCCATGCAGTTTCTGGTCCTACGAGCAAGAGTTGTTTTCTGCTAAGAAGAGTCACTATTGTGCTCCCATTGCCATACACAGTGCAAATAGCACTCGTGTCTGTTCCCAGCAAGTACAGTGTATTGGACTGAAGAGAAGCTACTGTTCTGGTCAGTTTCCTAAGCAGAGTTGAACTAGATATGCCCCGTGTGTGTAGGAAACACAGTTCTTTTGTTCTGAGCAAGCTCACTGTTCTGGCCCTATAGGAAACACAGGAGAGTAGAAGAGTGCTGTTTTCTCAAAAGCAGAGTGTGTTTCTTGCAAGGCGAGCTAGCGTTTGTTTCCCAGTCCTAAACGGAGTTGAATCCCATGCAGTTTCTGGTCCTACGAGCAAGAGTTGTTTTCTGCTAAGAAGAGTCACTATTGCGCTCCCATTGCCATACACAGTGCAAATAGCACTCGCGTCTGTTCCCAGCAAGTACAGTGTATTGGACTGAAGAGAAGCTGCTGTTCTTGTCAGTTTCCTAAGCAGAGTTGAACTAGATATGCCCCGTGTGTGTAGGAAGCACAGTTCTTTTGTTCTGAGCAAGCTCACTGTTCTGGCCCTATAGGAAACACAGGAGAGTAGAAGAGTGCTGTTTTCTCAAAACCAGAGTGTGTTTCTTGCAAGGCGAGCTAGCGTTTGTTTCCCAGTCCTAAACGGATTGAATCCCATGCAGTTTCTGGTCCTACGAGCAAGAGTTGTTTTCTGCTAAGAAGAGTCACTATTGTGCTCCCATTGCCATACACAGTGCAAATAGCACTCGCGTCTGTTCCCAGCAAGTACAGTGTATTGGACTGAAGAGAAGCTACTGTTCTGGTCAGTTTCCTAAGCAGAGTTGAACTAGATATGCCCCGTGTGTGTAGGAAACACAGTTCTTTTGTTCTCAGCAAGCTCACTGTTCTGGCCCTATAGGAAACACAGGAGAGTAGAAGAGTGCTGTTTTCTCAAAAGCAGAGTGTGTTTCTTGCAAGGCGAGCTAGCGTTTGTTTCCCAGTCCTAAACGGAGTTGAATCCCATGCAGTTTCTGGTCCTACGAGCAAGAGTTGTTTTCTGCTAAGAAGAGTCACTATTGCGCTCCCATTGCCATACACAGTGCAAATAGCACTCGCGTCTGTTCCCAGCAAGTACAGTGTATTGGACTGAAGAGAAGCTGCTGTTCTTGTCAGTTTCCTAAGCAGAGTTGAACTAGATATGCCCCGTGTGTGTAGGAAGCACAGTTCTTTTGTTCTGAGCAAGCTCACTGTTCTGGCCCTATAGGAAACACAGGAGAGTAGAAGAGTGCTGTTTTCTCAAAAGCAGAGTGTGTTTCTTGCAAGGCGAGCTAGCGTTTCCCAGTCCTAAACGGAGTTGAATCCCATGCAGTTTGTGGTCCTACGAGCAAGAGTTGTTTTCTGCTTAGAAGAGTCACTATTGCGCTCCCATTGCCATACACAGTGCAAATAGCACTCGCGTCTGTTCCCAGCAAGTACAGTGTATTGGACTGAAGAGAAGCTACTGTTCTGGTCAGTTTCCTAAGCAGAGTTGAACTAGATATGCCCCGTGTGTGTAGGAAGCACAGTTCTTTTGTTCTGAGCAAGCTCACTGTTCTGGCCCTATAGGAAACACAGGAGAGTAGAAGAGTGCTGTTTTCTCAAAAGCAGAGTGTGTTTCTTGCAAGGCGAGCTAGCGTTTGTTTCCCAGTCCTAAACGGAGTTGAATCCCACGCTGTTTCTGGTCCTACGAGCAAGAGTTGTTTTCTGCTAAGAAGAGTCACTATTGTGCTCCCATTGCCATACACAGTGCAAATAGCACTCGCGTCTGTTCCCAGCAAGTACAGTGTATTGGACTGAAGAGTAGCTACTGTTCTGGTCAGTTTCCTAAGCAGAGTTGAACTAGATATGCCCCGTGTGTGTAGGAAGCACAGTTCTTTTGTTCTGAGCAAGCTCACTGTTCTGGCCCTATAGGAAACACAGGAGAGTAGAAGAGTGCTGTTTTCTCAAAAGCAGAGTGTGTTTCTTGCAAGGCGAGCTAGCGTTTGTTTCCCAGTCCTAAACGGAGTTGAATCCCATGCAGATTCTGGTCCTACGAGCAAGAGTTGTTTTCTGCTAAGAAGAGTCACTATTGGGCTCCCATTTCCATACACAGTGCAAATAGCACTCGCGTCTGTTCCCAGCAAGTACAGTGTATTGGACTGAAGAGAAGCTACTGTTCTGGTCAGTTTCCTAAGCAGAGTTGAACTAGATATGCCCCGTGTGTGTAGGAAGCACAGTTCTTTTGTTCTGAGCAAGCTCACTGTTCTGGCCCTATAGGAAACACAAGAGAGTAGAAGAGTGCTGTTTTCTCAAAAGCAGAGTGTGTTTCTTGCAAGGCGAGCTAGCGTTTGTTTCCCAGTCCTAAACGGAGTTGAATCCCATGCAGTTTCTGGTCCTACGAGTAAGAGTTGTTTTCTGCTAAGAAGAGTCACTATTGTGCTCCCATTGCCATACACAGTGCAAATAGCACTCGTGTCTGTTCCCAGCAAGTACAGTGTATTGGACTGAAGAGAAGCTACTGTTCTGGTCAGTTTCCTAAGCAGAGTTGAACTAGATATGCCCCGTGTGTGTAGGAAACACAGTTCTTTTGTTCTGAGCAAGCTCACTGTTCTGGCCCTATAGGAAACACAGGAGAGTAGAAGAGTGCTGTTTTCTCAAAAGCAGAGTGTGTTTCTTGCAAGGCGAGCTAGCGTTTGTTTCCCAGTCCTAAACGGAGTTGAATCCCATGCAGTTTCTGGTCCTACGAGCAAGAGTTGTTTTCTGCTAAGAAGAGTCACTATTGCGCTCCCATTGCCATACACAGTGCAAATAGCACTCGCGTCTGTTCCCAGCAAGTACAGTGTATTGGACTGAAGAGAAGCTGCTGTTCTTGTCAGTTTCCTAAGCAGAGTTGAACTAGATATGCCCCGTGTGTGTAGGAAGCACAGTTCTTTTGTTCTGAGCAAGCTCACTGTTCTGGCCCTATAGGAAACACAGGAGAGTAGAAGAGTGCTGTTTTCTCAAAACCAGAGTGTGTTTCTTGCAAGGCGAGCTAGCGTTTGTTTCCCAGTCCTAAACGGATTGAATCCCATGCAGTTTCTGGTCCTACGAGCAAGAGTTGTTTTCTGCTAAGAAGAGTCACTATTGTGCTCCCATTGCCATACACAGTGCAAATAGCACTCGCGTCTGTTCCCAGCAAGTACAGTGTATTGGACTGAAGAGAAGCTACTGTTCTGGTCAGTTTCCTAAGCAGAGTTGAACTAGATATGCCCCGTGTGTGTAGGAAACACAGTTCTTTTGTTCTCAGCAAGCTCACTGTTCTGGCCCTATAGGAAACACAGGAGAGTAGAAGAGTGCTGTTTTCTCAAAAGCAGAGTGTGTTTCTTGCAAGGCGAGCTAGCGTTTGTTTCCCAGTCCTAAACGGAGTAGAATCCCATGCAGTTTCTGGTCCTACGAGCAAGAGTTGTTTTCTGCTAAGAAGAGTCACTATTGCGCTCCCATTGCCATACACAGTGCAAATAGCACTCGCGTCTGTTCCCAGCAAGTACAGTGTATTGGACTGAAGAGAAGCTACTGTTCTGGTCAGTTTCCTAAGCAGAGTTGAAATAGATATGCCCCGTGTGTGTAGGAAGCACAGTTCTTTGGTTCTGAGCAAGCTCACTGTTCTGGCCCTATAGGAAACACAGGAGAGTAGAAGAGTGCTGTTTTCTCAAAAGCAGAGTGTGTTTCTTGCAAGGCGAGCTAGCGTTTGTTTCCCAGTCCTAAACGGAGTTGAATCCCATGCAGTTTCTGGTCCTACGAGCAAGAGTTGTTTTCTGCTAAGAGTCACTATTGCACTCCCATTGCCATACACAGTGCAAATAGCACTCGCGTCGGTTCCCAGCAAGTACAGTGTATTGGACTGAAGAGAAGCTACTGTTCTTGTCAGTTTCCTAAGCAGAGTTGAACTAGATATGCCCCGTGTGTGTAGGAAGCACAGTTCTTTTGTTCTGAGCAAGCTCACTGTTCTGGCCCTATAGGAAACACAGGAGAGTAGAAGAGTGCTGTTTTCTCAAAAGCAGAGTGTGTTTCTTGCAAGGCGAGCTAGCGTTTGTTTCCCAGTCCTAAACGGAGTTGAATCCCATGCAGATTCTGGTCCTACGAGCAAGAGTTGTTTACTGCTAAGAAGAGTCACTATTGGGCTCCCATTGCCATACACAGTGCAAATAGCACTCGCGTCTGTTCCCAGCAAGTACAGTGTATTGGACTGAAGAGAAGCTACTGTTCTGGTCAGTTCCCTAAGCAGAGTTGAACTAGATATGCCCCGTGTGTGTAGGAAGCACAGTTCTTTGGTTCTGAGCAAGCTCACTGTTCTGGCCCTATAGGAAACACAGGAGAGTAGAAGAGTGCTGTTTTCTCAAAAGCAGAGTGTGTTTCTTGCAAGGCGAGCTAGCGTTTGTTTCCCAGTCCTAAACGGAGTAGAATCCCATGCAGTTTCTGGTCCTACGAGCAAGAGTTGTTTTCTGCTAAGAAGAGTCACTATTGTGCTCCCATTGCCATACACAGTGCAAATAGCACTCGCGTCTGTTCCCAGCAAGTACAGTGTATTGGACTGAAGAGAAGCTACTGTTCTGGTCAGTTTCCTAAGCAGAGTTGAACTAGGTATGCCCCGTGTGTGTAGGAAGCACAGTTCTTTGGTTCTGAGCAAGCTCACTGTTCTGGCCCTATAGGAAACACAGGAGAGTAGAAGAGTGCTGTTTTCTCAAAAGCAGAGTGTGTTTCTTGCAAGGCGAGCTAGCGTTTGTTTCCCAGTCCTAAACGGAGTTGAATCCCATGCAGTTTCTGGTCCTACGAGCAAGAGTTGTTTTCTGCTAAGAGTCACTATTGCACTCCCATTGCCATACACAGTGCAAATAGCACTCGCGTCGGTTCCCAGCAAGTACAGTGTATTGGACTGAAGAGAAGCTACTGTTCTTGTCAGTTTCCTAAGCAGAGTTGAACTAGATATGCCCCGTGTGTGTAGGAAGCACAGTTCTTTTGTTCTGAGCAAGCTCACTGTTCTGGCCCTATAGGAAACACAGGAGAGTAGAAGAGTGCTGTTTTCTCAAAAGCAGAGTGTGTTTCTTGCAAGGCGAGCTAGCGTTTGTTTCCCAGTCCTAAACGGAGTTGAATCCCATGCAGATTCTGGTCCTACGAGCAAGAGTTGTTTTCTGCTAAGAAGAGTCACTATTGGGCTCCCATTTCCATACACAGTGCAAATAGCACTCGCGTCTGTTCCCAGCAAGTACAGTGTATTGGACTGAAGAGAAGCTACTGTTCTGGTCAGTTTCCTAAGCAGAGTTGAACTAGATATGCCCCGTGTGTGTAGGAAGCACAGTTCTTTTGTTCTGAGCAAGCTCACTGTTCTGGCCCTATAGGAAACACAAGAGAGTAGAAGAGTGCTGTTTTCTCAAAAGCAGAGTGTGTTTCTTGCAAGGCGAGCTAGCGTTTGTTTCCCAGTCCTAAACGGAGTTGAATCCCATGCAGTTTCTGGTCCTACGAGCAAGAGTTGTTTTCTGCTAAGAAGAGTCACTATTGTGCTCCCATTGCCATACACAGTGCAAATAGCACTCGTGTCTGTTCCCAGCAAGTACAGTGTATTGGACTGAAGAGAAGCTACTGTTCTGGTCAGTTTCCTAAGCAGAGTTGAACTAGATATGCCCCGTGTGTGTAGGAAACACAGTTCTTTTGTTCTGAGCAAGCTCACTGTTCTGGCCCTATAGGAAACACAGGAGAGTAGAAGAGTGCTGTTTTCTCAAAAGCAGAGTGTGTTTCTTGCAAGGCGAGCTAGCGTTTGTTTCCCAGTCCTAAACGGAGTTGAATCCCATGCAGTTTCTGGTCCTACGAGCAAGAGTTGTTTTCTGCTAAGAGTCACTATTGCACTCCCATTGCCATACACAGTGCAAATAGCACTCGCGTCGGTTCCCAGCAAGTACAGTGTATTGGACTGAAGAGAAGCTACTGTTCTTGTCAGTTTCCTAAGCAGAGTTGAACTAGATATGCCCCGTGTGTGTAGGAAGCACAGTTCTTTTGTTCTGAGCAAGCTCACTGTTCTGGCCCTATAGGAAACACAGGAGAGTAGAAGAGTGCTGTTTTCTCAAAAGCAGAGTGTGTTTCTTGCAAGGCGAGCTAGCGTTTGTTTCCCAGTCCTAAACGGAGTTGAATCCCATGCAGATTCTGGTCCTACGAGCAAGAGTTGTTTACTGCTAAGAAGAGTCACTATTGGGCTCCCATTGCCATACACAGTGCAAATAGCACTCGCGTCTGTTCCCAGCAAGTACAGTGTATTGGACTGAAGAGAAGCTACTGTTCTGGTCAGTTCCCTAAGCAGAGTTGAACTAGATATGCCCCGTGTGTGTAGGAAGCACAGTTCTTTGGTTCTGAGCAAGCTCACTGTTCTGGCCCTATAGGAAACACAGGAGAGTAGAAGAGTGCTGTTTTCTCAAAAGCAGAGTGTGTTTCTTGCAAGGCGAGCTAGCGTTTGTTTCCCAGTCCTAAACGGAGTAGAATCCCATGCAGTTTCTGGTCCTACGAGCAAGAGTTGTTTTCTGCTAAGAAGAGTCACTATTGTGCTCCCATTGCCATACACAGTGCAAATAGCACTCGCGTCTGTTCCCAGCAAGTACAGTGTATTGGACTGAAGAGAAGCTACTGTTCTGGTCAGTTTCCTAAGCAGAGTTGAACTAGGTATGCCCCGTGTGTGTAGGAAGCACAGTTCTTTGGTTCTGAGCAAGCTCACTGTTCTGGCCCTATAGGAAACACAGGAGAGTAGAAGAGTGCTGTTTTCTCAAAAGCAGAGTGTGTTTCTTGCAAGGCGAGCTAGCGTTTGTTTCCCAGTCCTAAACGGAGTTGAATCCCATGCAGTTTCTGGTCCTACGAGCAAGAGTTGTTTTCTGCTAAGAGTCACTATTGCACTCCCATTGCCATACACAGTGCAAATAGCACTCGCGTCGGTTCCCAGCAAGTACAGTGTATTGGACTGAAGAGAAGCTACTGTTCTTGTCAGTTTCCTAAGCAGAGTTGAACTAGATATGCCCCGTGTGTGTAGGAAGCACAGTTCTTTTGTTCTGAGCAAGCTCACTGTTCTGGCCCTATAGGAAACACAGGAGAGTAGAAGAGTGCTGTTTTCTCAAAAGCAGAGTGTGTTTCTTGCAAGGCGAGCTAGCGTTTGTTTCCCAGTCCTAAACGGAGTTGAATCCCATGCAGATTCTGGTCCTACGAGCAAGAGTTGTTTTCTGCTAAGAAGAGTCACTATTGGGCTCCCATTTCCATACACAGTGCAAATAGCACTCGCGTCTGTTCCCAGCAAGTACAGTGTATTGGACTGAAGAGAAGCTACTGTTCTGGTCAGTTTCCTAAGCAGAGTTGAACTAGATATGCCCCGTGTGTGTAGGAAGCACAGTTCTTTTGTTCTGAGCAAGCTCACTGTTCTGGCCCTATAGGAAACACAAGAGAGTAGAAGAGTGCTGTTTTCTCAAAAGCAGAGTGTGTTTCTTGCAAGGCGAGCTAGCGTTTGTTTCCCAGTCCTAAACGGAGTTGAATCCCATGCAGTTTCTGGTCCTACGAGCAAGAGTTGTTTTCTGCTAAGAAGAGTCACTATTGTGCTCCCATTGCCATACACAGTGCAAATAGCACTCGTGTCTGTTCCCAGCAAGTACAGTGTATTGGACTGAAGAGAAGCTACTGTTCTGGTCAGTTTCCTAAGCAGAGTTGAACTAGATATGCCCCGTGTGTGTAGGAAACACAGTTCTTTTGTTCTGAGCAAGCTCACTGTTCTGGCCCTATAGGAAACACAGGAGAGTAGAAGAGTGCTGTTTTCTCAAAAGCAGAGTGTGTTTCTTGCAAGGCGAGCTAGCGTTTGTTTCCCAGTCCTAAACGGAGTTGAATCCCATGCAGTTTCTGGTCCTACGAGCAAGAGTTGTTTTCTGCTAAGAAGAGTCACTATTGCGCTCCCATTGCCATACACAGTGCAAATAGCACTCGCGTCTGTTCCCAGCAAGTACAGTGTATTGGACTGAAGAGAAGCTGCTGTTCTTGTCAGTTTCCTAAGCAGAGTTGAACTAGATATGCCCCGTGTGTGTAGGAAGCACAGTTCTTTTGTTCTGAGCAAGCTCACTGTTCTGGCCCTATAGGAAACACAGGAGAGTAGAAGAGTGCTGTTTTCTCAAAAGCAGAGTGTGTTTCTTGCAAGGCGAGCTAGCGTTTGTTTCCCAGTCCTAAACGGAGTTGAATCCCATGCAGTTTCTGGTCCTACGAGCAAGAGTTGTTTTCTGCTAAGAAGAGTCACTATTGCGCTCCCATTGCCATACACAGTGCAAATAGCACTCGCGTCTGTTCCCAGCAAGTACAGTGTATTGGACTGAAGAGAAGCTGCTGTTCTTGTCAGTTTCCTAAGCAGAGTTGAACTAGATATGCCCCGTGTGTGTAGGAAGCACAGTTCTTTTGTTCTGAGCAAGCTCACTGTTCTGGCCCTATAGGAAACACAGGAGAGTAGAAGAGTGCTGTTTTCTCAAAAGCAGAGTGTGTTTCTTGCAAGGCGAGCTAGCGTTTCCCAGTCCTAAACGGAGTTGAATCCCATGCAGTTTGTGGTCCTACGAGCAAGAGTTGTTTTCTGCTTAGAAGTGTCACTATTGCGCTCCCATTGCCATACACAGTGCAAATAGCACTCGCGTCTGTTCCCAGCAAGTACAGTGTATTGGACTGAAGAGAAGCTACTGTTCTGGTCAGTTTCCTAAGCAGAGTTGAACTAGATATGCCCCGTGTGTGTAGGAAGCACAGTTCTTTTGTTCTGAGCAAGCTCACTGTTCTGGCCCTATAGGAAACACAGGAGAGTAGAAGAGTGCTGTTTTCTCAAAAGCAGAGTGTGTTTCTTGCAAGGCGAGCTAGCGTTTGTTTCCCAGTCCTAAACGGAGTTGAATCCCACGCTGTTTCTGGTCCTACGAGCAAGAGTTGTTTTCTGCTAAGAAGAGTCACTATTGTGCTCCCATTGCCATACACAGTGCAAATAGCACTCGCGTCTGTTCCCAGCAAGTACAGTGTATTGGACTGAAGAGTAGCTACTGTTCTGGTCAGTTTCCTAAGCAGAGTTGAACTAGATATGCCCCGTGTGTGTAGGAAGCACAGTTCTTTTGTTCTGAGCAAGCTCACTGTTCTGGCCCTATAGGAAACACAGGAGAGTAGATGAGTGCTGTTTTCTCAAAAGCAGAGTGTGTTTCTTGCAAGGCGAGCTAGCGTTTGTTTCCCAGTCCTAAACGGAGTTGAATCCCATGCAGTTTCTGGTCCTACGAGCAAGAGTTGTTTTCTGCTAAGAAGAGTCACTATTGCGCTCCCATTGCCATACACAGTGCAAATAGCACTCGCGTCTGTTCCCAGCAAGTACAGTGTATTGGACTGAAGAGAAGCTACTGTTCTGGTCAGTTTCCTAAGCAGAGTTGAACTAGATATGCCCCGTGTGTGTAGGAAGCACAGTTCTTTTGTTCTGAGCAAGCTCACTGTTCTGGCCCTATAGGAAACACAGGAGAGTAGAAGAGTGCTGTTTTCTCAAAAGCAGAGTGTGTTTCTTGCAAGGCGAGCTAGCGTTTGTTTCCCAGTCCTAAACGGAGTAGAATCCCATGCAGTTTCTGGTCCTACGAGCAAGAGTTGTTTTCTGCTAAGAAGAGTCACTATTGGGCTCCCATTGCCATACACAGTGCAAATAGCACTCGCGTCTGTTCCCAGCAAGTACAGTGTATTGGACTGAAGAGAAGCTACTGTTCTGGTCAGTTTCCTAAGCAGAGTTGAACTAGATATGCCCCGTGTGTGTAGGAAGCACAGTTCTTTGGTTCTGAGCAAGCTCACTGTTCTGGCCCTATAGGAAACACAGGAGAGTAGAAGAGTGCTGTTTTCTCAAAAGCAGAGTGTGTTTCTTGCAAGGCGAGCTAGCGTTTGTTTCCCAGTCCTAAACGGAGTAGAATCCCATGCAGTGTCTGGTCCTACGAGCAAGAGTTGTTTTCTGCTAAGAAGAGTCACTATTGCGCTCCCATTGCCATACACAGTGCAAATAGCACTCGCGTCTGTTCCCAGCAAGTACAGTGTATTGGACTGAAGAGAAGCTACTGTTCTGGTCAGTTTCCTAAGCAGAGTTGAACTAGATATGCCCCGTGTGTGTAGGAAGCACAGTTCTTTGGTTCTGAGCAAGCTCACTGTTCTGGCCCTATAGGAAACACAGGAGAGTAGAAGAGTGCTGTTTTCTCAAAAGCAGAGTGTGTTTCTTGCAAGGCGAGCTAGCGTTTGTTTCCCAGTCCTAAACGGAGTTGAATCCCATGCAGTTTCTGGTCCTACGAGCAAGAGTTGTTTTCTGCTAAGAGTCACTATTGCACTCCCATTGCCATACACAGTGCAAATAGCACTCGCGTCGGTTCCCAGCAAGTACAGTGTATTGGACTGAAGAGAAGCTACTGTTCTTGTCAGTTTCCTAAGCAGAGTTGAACTAGATATGCCCCGTGTGTGTAGGAAGCACAGTTCTTTTGTTCTGAGCAAGCTCACTGTTCTGGCCCTATAGGAAACACAGGAGAGTAGAAGAGTGCTGTTTTCTCAAAAGCAGAGTGTGTTTCTTGCAAGGCGAGCTAGCGTTTGTTTCCCAGTCCTAAACGGAGTTGAATCCCATGCAGATTCTGGTCCTACGAGCAAGAGTTGTTTTCTGCTAAGAAGAGTCACTATTGGGCTCCCATTGCCATACACAGTGCAAATAGCACTCGCGTCTGTTCCCAGCAAGTACAGTGTATTGGACTGAAGAGAAGCTACTGTTCTGGTCAGTTTCCTAAGCAGAGTTGAACTAGATATGCCCCGTGTGTGTAGGAAGCACAGTTCTTTGGTTCTGAGCAAGCTCACTGTTCTGGCCCTATAGGAAACACAGGAGAGTAGAAGAGTGCTGTTTTCTCAAAAGCAGAGTGTGTTTCTTGCAAGGCGAGCTAGCGTTTGTTTCCCAGTCCTAAACGGAGTAGAATCCCATGCAGTTTCTGGTCCTACGAGCAAGAGTTGTTTTCTGCTAAGAAGAGTCACTATTGCGCTCCCATTGCCATACACAGTGCAAATAGCACTCGCGTCTGTTCCCAGCAAGTACAGTGTATTGGACTGAAGAGAAGCTACTGTTCTGGTCAGTTTCCTAAGCAGAGTTGAACTAGATATGCCCCGTGTGTGTAGGAAGCACAGTTCTTTGGTTCTGAGCAAGCTCACTGTTCTGGCCCTATAGGAAACACAGGAGAGTAGAAGAGTGCTGTTTTCTCAAAAGCAGAGTGTGTTTCTTGCAAGGCGAGCTAGCGTTTGTTTCCCAGTCCTAAACGGAGTTGAATCCCATGCAGTTTCTGGTCCTACGAGCAAGAGTTGTTTTCTGCTAAGAGTCACTATTGCACTCCCATTGCCATACACAGTGCAAATAGCACTCGCGTCGGTTCCCAGCAAGTACAGTGTATTGGACTGAAGAGAAGCTACTGTTCTTGTCAGTTTCCTAAGCAGAGTTGAACTAGATATGCCCCGTGTGTGTAGGAAGCACAGTTCTTTTGTTCTGAGCAAGCTCACTGTTCTGGCCCTATAGGAAACACAGGAGAGTAGAAGAGTGCTGTTTTCTCAAAAGCAGAGTGTGTTTCTTGCAAGGCGAGCTAGCGTTTGTTTCCCAGTCCTAAACGGAGTTGAATCCCATGCAGATTCTGGTCCTACGAGCAAGAGTTGTTTTCTGCTAAGAAGAGTCACTATTGGGCTCCCATTGCCATACACAGTGCAAATAGCACTCGCGTCTGTTCCCAGCAAGTACAGTGTATTGGACTGAAGAGAAGCTACTGTTCTGGTCAGTTTCCTAAGCAGAGTTGAACTAGATATGCCCCGTGTGTGTAGGAAGCACAGTTCTTTTGTTCTGAGCAAGCTCACTGTTCTGGCCCTATAGGAAACACAAGAGAGTAGAAGAGTGCTGTTTTCTCAAAAGCAGAGTGTGTTTCTTGCAAGGCGAGCTAGCGTTTGTTTCCCAGTTCTAAACGGAGTTGAATCCCATGCAGTTTCTGGTCCTACGAGCAAGAGTTGTTTTCTGCTAAGAGTCACTATTGCACTCCCATTGCCATACACAGTGCAAATAGCACTCGCGTCGGTTCCCAGCAAGTACAGTGTATTGGACTGAAGAGAAGCTACTGTTCTTGTCAGTTTCCTAAGCAGAGTTGAACTAGATATGCCCCGTGTGTGTAGGAAGCACAGTTCTTTTGTTCTGAGCAAGCTCACTGTTCTGGCCCTATAGGAAACACAGGAGAGTAGAAGAGTGCTGTTTTCTCAAAAGCAGAGTGTGTTTCTTGCAAGGCGAGCTAGCGTTTGTTTCCCAGTCCTAAACGGAGTTGAATCCCATGCAGATTCTGGTCCTACGAGCAAGAGTTGTTTTCTGCTAAGAAGAGTCACTATTGGGCTCCCATTGCCATACACAGTGCAAATAGCACTCGCGTCTGTTCCCAGCAAGTACAGTGTATTGGACTGAAGAGAAGCTACTGTTCTGGTCAGTTTCCTAAGCAGAGTTGAACTAGATATGCCCCGTGTGTGTAGGAAGCACAGTTCTTTGGTTCTGAGCAAGCTCACTGTTCTGGCCCTATAGGAAACACAGGAGAGTAGAAGAGTGCTGTTTTCTCAAAAGCAGAGTGTGTTTCTTGCAAGGCGAGCTAGCGTTTGTTTCCCAGTCCTAAACGGAGTAGAATCCCATGCAGTTTCTGGTCCTACGAGCAAGAGTTGTTTTCTGCTAAGAAGAGTCACTATTGCGCTCCCATTGCCATACACAGTGCAAATAGCACTCGCGTCTGTTCCCAGCAAGTACAGTGTATTGGACTGAAGAGAAGCTACTGTTCTGGTCAGTTTCCTAAGCAGAGTTGAACTAGATATGCCCCGTGTGTGTAGGAAGCACAGTTCTTTGGTTCTGAGCAAGCTCACTGTTCTGGCCCTATAGGAAACACAGGAGAGTAGAAGAGTGCTGTTTTCTCAAAAGCAGAGTGTGTTTCTTGCAAGGCGAGCTAGCGTTTGTTTCCCAGTCCTAAACGGAGTTGAATCCCATGCAGTTTCTGGTCCTACGAGCAAGAGTTGTTTTCTGCTAAGAGTCACTATTGCACTCCCATTGCCATACACAGTGCAAATAGCACTCGCGTCGGTTCCCAGCAAGTACAGTGTATTGGACTGAAGAGAAGCTACTGTTCTTGTCAGTTTCCTAAGCAGAGTTGAACTAGATATGCCCCGTGTGTGTAGGAAGCACAGTTCTTTTGTTCTGAGCAAGCTCACTGTTCTGGCCCTATAGGAAACACAGGAGAGTAGAAGAGTGCTGTTTTCTCAAAAGCAGAGTGTGTTTCTTGCAAGGCGAGCTAGCGTTTGTTTCCCAGTCCTAAACGGAGTTGAATCCCATGCAGTTTGTGGTCCTACGAGCAAGAGTTGTTTTCTGCTAAGAAGAGTCACTATTGCGCTCCCATTGCCATACACAGTGCAAATAGCACTCGCGTCTGTTCCCAGCAAGTACAGTGTATTGGACTGAAGAGAAGCTACTGTTCTGGTCAGTTTCCTAAGCAGAGTTGAACTAGATATGCCCCGTGTGTGTAGGAAGCACAGTTCTTTTGTTCTGAGCAAGCTCACTGTTCTGGCCCTATAGGAAACACAGGAGAGTAGAAGAGTGCTGTTTTCTCAAAAGCAGAGTGTGTTTCTTGCAAAGCAAGCTAGCGTTTGTTTCCCAGTCCTAAACGGAGTAGAATCCCATGCAGATTCTTGTCCTACGAGCAAGAGTTGTTTTCTGCTAAGAAGAGTCACTATTGCGCTCCCATTGCCATACACAGTGCAAATAGCACTCGCGTCTGTTCCCAGCAAGTACAGTGTATTGGACTGAAGAGAAGCTACTGTTCTGGTCAGTTTCCTAAGCAGAGTTGAACTAGATATGCCCCGTGTGTGTAGGAAGCACAGTTCTTTTGTTCTGAGCAAGCTCACTGTTCTGGCCCTATAGGAAACACAGGAGAGTAGAAGAGTGCTGTTCTCTCAAAAGCAGAGTGTGTTTCTTGCAAGGCGAGCTAGCGTTTGTTTCCCAGTCCTAAACGGAGTTGAATCCCATGCAGTTTCTGGTCCTACGAGCAAGAGTTGTTTTCTGCTAAGAAGAGTCACTATTGCGCTCCCATTGCCATACACAGTGCAAACAGCACTCGCGTCTGTTCCCAGAAAGTACAGTGTATTGGACTGAAGAGAAGCTACTGTTCTTGTCAGTTTCCTAAGCAGAGTTGAACTAGATATGCCCCGTGTGTGTAGGAAGCACAGTTCTTTTGTTCTGAGCAAGCTCACTGTTCTGGCCCTATAGGAAACACAGGAGAGTAGAAGAGTGCTGTTTTCTAAAATGCAGAGTGTGTTTCTTGCAAGGCGAGCTAGCGTTTGTTTCCCAGTCCTAAACGGAGTTGAATCCCATGCAGTTTGTGGTCCTACGAGCAAGAGTTGTTTTCTGCTAAGAAGAGTCACTATTGCGCTCCCATTGCCATACACAGTGCAAATAGCACTCGCGTCTGTTCCCAGCAAGTACAGTGTATTGGACTGAAGAGAAGCTACTGTTCTGGTCAGTTTCCTAAGCAGAGTTGAACTAGATATGCCCCGTGTGTGTAGGAAGCACAGTTCTTTTGTTCTGAGCAAGCTCACTGTTCTGGCCCTATAGGAAACACAGGAGAGTAGAAGAGTGCTGTTTTCTCAAAAGCAGAGTGTGTTTCTTGCAAGGCGAGCTAGCGTTTCCCAGTCCTAAACGGAGTTGAATCCCATGCAGTTTGTGGTCCTACGAGCAAGAGTTGTTTTCTGCTTAGAAGAGTCACTATTGCGCTCCCATTGCCATACACAGTGCAAATAGCACTCGCGTCTGTTCCCAGCAAGTACAGTGTATTGGACTGAAGAGTAGCTACTGTTCTGGTCAGTTTCCTAAGCAGAGTTGAACTAGATATGCCCCGTGTGTGTAGGAAGCACAGTTCTTTTGTTCTGAGCAAGCTCACTGTTCTGGCCCTATAGGAAACACAGGAGAGTAGAAGAGTGCTGTTTTCTCAAAAGCAGAGTGTGTTTCTTGCAAGGCGAGCTAGCGTTTGTTTCCCAGTCCTAAACGGAGTTGAATCCCATGCAGTTTCTGGTCCTACGAGCAAGAGTTGTTTTCTGCTAAGAAGAGTCACTATTGCGCTCCCATTGCCATACACAGTGCAAATAGCACTCGCGTCTGTTCCCAGCAAGTACAGTGTATTGGACTGAAGAGAAGCTACTGTTCTGGTCAGTTTCCTAAGCAGAGTTGAACTAGATATGCCCCGTGTGTGTAGGAAGCACAGTTCTTTTGTTCTGAGCAAGCTCACTGTTCTGGCCCTATAGGAAACACAGGAGAGTAGAAGAGTGCTGTTTTCTCAAAAGCAGAGTGTGTTTCTTGCAAGGCGAGCTAGCGTTTGTTTCCCAGTCCTAAACGGAGTTGAATCCCATGCAGTTTCTGGTCCTACGAGCAAGAGTTGTTTTCTGCTAAGAAGAGTCACTATTGCGCTCCCATTGCCATACACAGTGCAAGTCCACTCGCGTCTGTTCCCAGCAAGTACAGTGTATTGGACTGAAGAGAAGCTACTGTTCTTGTCAGTTTCCTAAGCAGAGTTGAACTAGATATGCCCCGTGTGTGTAGGAAGCACAGTTCTTTTGTTCTGAGCAAGCTCACTGTTCTGGCCCTATAGGAAACACAGGAGAGTAGAAGAGTGCTGTTTTCTCAAAAGCAGAGTGTGTTTCTTGCAAGGCGAGCTAGCGTTTGTTTCCCAGTCCGAAACGGAGTAGAATCCCATGCAGTTTCTGGTCCTACGAGCAAGAGTTGTTTTCTGCTAAGAAGAGTCACTATTGCGCTCCCATTGCCATACACAGTGCAAATAGCACTCGCGTCTGTTCCCAGCAAGTACAGTGTATTGGACTGAAGAGAAGCTACTGTTCTGGTCAGTTTCCTAAGCAGAGTTGAACTAGATATGCCCCGTGTGTGTAGGAAGCACAGTTCTTTGGTTCTGAGCAAGCTCACTGTTCTGGCCCTATAGGAAACACAGGAGAGTAGAAGAGTGCTGTTTTCTAAAATGCAGAGTGTGTTTCTTGCAAGGCGAGCTAGCGTTTGTTTCCCAGTCCTAAACGGAGTTGAATCCCATGCAGTTTGTGGTCCTACGAGCAAGAGTTGTTTTCTGCTAAGAAGAGTCACTATTGCGCTCCCATTGCCATACACAGTGCAAATAGCACTCGCGTCTGTTCCCAGCAAGTACAGTGTATTGGACTGAAGAGAAGCTACTGTTCTGGTCAGTTTCCTAAGCAGAGTTGAACTAGATATGCCCCGTGTGTGTAGGAAGCACAGTTCTTTTGTTCTGAGCAAGCTCACTGTTCTGGCCCTATAGGAAACACAGGAGAGTAGAAGAGTGCTGTTTACTCAAAAGCAGAGTGTGTTTCTTGCAAGGCGAGCTAGCGTTTGTTTCCCAGTCCTAAACGGAGTTGAATCCCATGCAGATTCTGGTCCTACGAGCAAGAGTTGTTTTCTGCTAAGAAGAGTCACTATTGCGCTCCCATTGCCATACACAGTGCAAATAGCACTCGCGTCTGTTCCCAGCAAGTACAGTGTATTGGACTGAAGAGAAGCTACTGTTCTTGTCAGTTTCCTAAGCAGAGTTGAACTAGATATGCCCCGTGTGTGTAGGAAGCACAGTTCTTTTGTTCTGAGCAAGCTCACTGTTCTGGCCCTATAGGAAACACAGGAGAGTAGAAGAGTGCTGTTTTCTCAAGAGCAGAGTGTGTTTTTTGCAAGGCGAGCTAGCGTTTGTTTCCCAGTCCTAAACGGAGTTGAATCCCATGCAGATTCTGGTCCTACGAGCAAGAGTTGTTTTCTGCTAAGAAGAGTCACTATTGCGCTCCCATTGCCATACACAGTGCAAATAGCACTCGCGTCTGTTCCCAGCAAGTACAGTGTATTGGACTGAAGAGCAGCTACTGTTCTGGTCAGTTTCCTAAGCAGAGTTGAACTAGATATGCCCCGTGTGTGTAGGAAGCACAGTTTTTTTGTTCTGAGCAAGCTCACTGTTCTGGCCCTATAGGAAACACAGGAGAGTAGAAGAGTGCTGTTTTCTCAAAAGCAGAGTGTGTTTCTTGCAAGGCGAGCTAGCGTTTGTTTCCCAGTCCTAAATGGAGTTGAATCCCATGCAGTTTCTGGTCCTACGAGCAAGAGTTGTTTTCTGCTAAGAAGAGTCACTATTGTGCTCCCATTGCCATACACAGTGCAAATAGCACTCGCGTCTGTTCCCAGCAAGTACAGTGTATTGGACTGAAGAGAAGCTACTGTTCTGGTCAGTTTCCTAAGCAGAGTTGAACTAGATATGCCCCGTGTGTGTAGGAAGCACAGTTCTTTTGTTCTGAGCAAGCTCACTGTTCTGGCCCTATAGGAAACACAGGAGAGTAGAAGAGTGCTGTTTTCTCAAAAGCAGAGTGTGTTTCTTGCAAGGCGAGCTAGCGTTTGTTTCCCAGTCCTAAACGGAGTTGAATCCCATGCAGTTTGTGGTCCTACGAGCAAGAGTTGTTTTCTGCTAAGAAGAGTCACTATTGCGCTCCCATTGCCATACACAGTGCAAATAGCACTCGCGTCTGTTCCCAGCAAGTACAGTGTATTGGACTGAAGAGAAGCTACTGTTCTGGTCAGTTTCCTAAGCAGAGTTGAACTAGATATGCCCCGTGTGTGTAGGAAGCACAGTTCTTTTGTTCTGAGCAAGCTCACTGTTCTGGCCCTATAGGAAACACAGGAGAGTAGAAGAGTGCTGTTTTCTCAAAAGCAGAGTGTGTTTCTTGCAAGGCGAGCTAGCGTTTCCCAGTCCTAAACGGAGTTGAATCCCATGCAGTTTGTGGTCCTACGAGCAAGAGTTGTTTTCTGCTTAGAAGAGTCACTATTGCGCTCCCATTGCCATACACAGTGCAAATAGCACTCGCGTCTGTTCCCAGCAAGTACAGTGTATTGGACTGAAGAGTAGCTACTGTTCTGGTCAGTTTCCTAAGCAGAGTTGAACTAGATATGCCCCGTGTGTGTAGGAAGCACAGTTCTTTTGTTCTGAGCAAGCTCACTGTTCTGGCCCTATAGGAAACACAGGAGAGTAGAAGAGTGCTGTTTTCTCAAAAGCAGAGTGTGTTTCTTGCAAGGCGAGCTAGCGTTTGTTTCCCAGTCCTAAACGGAGTTGAATCCCATGCAGTTTCTGGTCCTACGAGCAAGAGTTGTTTTCTGCTAAGAAGAGTCACTATTGCGCTCCCATTGCCATACACAGTGCAAGTCCACTCGCGTCTGTTCCCAGCAAGTACAGTGTATTGGACTGAAGAGAAGCTACTGTTCTGGTCAGTTTCCTAAGCAGAGTTGAACTAGATATGCCCCGTGTGTGTAGGAAGCACAGTTCTTTTGTTCTGAGCAAGCTCACTGTTCTGGCCCTATAGGAAACACAGGAGAGTAGAAGAGTGCTGTTTTCTCAAAAGCAGAGTGTGTTTCTTGCAAGGCGAGCTAGCGTTTGTTTCCCAGTCCGAAACGGAGTAGAATCCCATGCAGTTTCTGGTCCTACGAGCAAGAGTTGTTTTCTGCTAAGAAGAGTCACTATTGCGCTCCCATTGCCATACACAGTGCAAATAGCACTCGCGTCTGTTCCCAGCAAGTACAGTGTATTGGACTGAAGAGAAGCTACTGTTCTGGTCAGTTTCCTAAGCAGAGTTGAACTAGATATGCCCCGTGTGTGTAGGAAGCACAGTTCTTTGGTTCTGAGCAAGCTCACTGTTCTGGCCCTATAGGAAACACAGGAGAGTAGAAGAGTGCTGTTTTCTAAAATGCAGAGTGTGTTTCTTGCAAGGCGAGCTAGCGTTTGTTTCCCAGTCCTAAACGGAGTTGAATCCCATGCAGTTTGTGGTCCTACGAGCAAGAGTTGTTTTCTGCTAAGAAGAGTCACTATTGCGCTCCCATTGCCATACACAGTGCAAATAGCACTCGCGTCTGTTCCCAGCAAGTACAGTGTATTGGACTGAAGAGAAGCTACTGTTCTGGTCAGTTTCCTAAGCAGAGTTGAACTAGATATGCCCCGTGTGTGTAGGAAGCACAGTTCTTTTGTTCTGAGCAAGCTCACTGTTCTGGCCCTATAGGAAACACAGGAGAGTAGAAGAGTGCTGTTTACTCAAAAGCAGAGTGTGTTTCTTGCAAGGCGAGCTAGCGTTTGTTTCCCAGTCCTAAACGGAGTTGAATCCCATGCAGATTCTGGTCCTACGAGCAAGAGTTGTTTTCTGCTAAGAAGAGTCACTATTGCGCTCCCATTGCCATACACAGTGCAAATAGCACTCGCGTCTGTTCCCAGCAAGTACAGTGTATTGGACTGAAGAGAAGCTACTGTTCTTGTCAGTTTCCTAAGCAGAGTTGAACTAGATATGCCCCGTGTGTGTAGGAAGCACAGTTCTTTTGTTCTGAGCAAGCTCACTGTTCTGGCCCTATAGGAAACACAGGAGAGTAGAAGAGTGCTGTTTTCTCAAGAGCAGAGTGTGTTTTTTGCAAGGCGAGCTAGCGTTTGTTTCCCAGTCCTAAACGGAGTTGAATCCCATGCAGATTCTGGTCCTACGAGCAAGAGTTGTTTTCTGCTAAGAAGAGTCACTATTGCGCTCCCATTGCCATACACAGTGCAAATAGCACTCGCGTCTGTTCCCAGCAAGTACAGTGTATTGGACTGAAGAGCAGCTACTGTTCTGGTCAGTTTCCTAAGCAGAGTTGAACTAGATATGCCCCGTGTGTGTAGGAAGCACAGTTTTTTTGTTCTGAGCAAGCTCACTGTTCTGGCCCTATAGGAAACACAGGAGAGTAGAAGAGTGCTGTTTTCTCAAAAGCAGAGTGTGTTTCTTGCAAGGCGAGCTAGCGTTTGTTTCCCAGTCCTAAATGGAGTTGAATCCCATGCAGTTTCTGGTCCTACGAGCAAGAGTTGTTTTCTGCTAAGAAGAGTCACTATTGTGCTCCCATTGCCATACACAGTGCAAATAGCACTCGCGTCTGTTCCCAGCAAGTACAGTGTATTGGACTGAAGAGAAGCTACTGTTCTGGTCAGTTTCCTAAGCAGAGTTGAACTAGATATGCCCCGTGTGTGTAGGAAACACAGTTCTTTTGTTCTGAGCAAGCTCACTGTTCTGGCCCTATAGGAAACACAGGAGAGTAGAAGAGTGCTGTTTTCTCAAAAGCAGAGTGTGTTTCTTGCAAGGCGAGCTAGCGTTTGTTTCCCAGTCCTAAACGGAGTTGAATCCCATGCAGTTTCTGGTCCTACGAGCAAGAGTTGTTTTCTGCTAAGAAGAGTCACTATTGCGCTCCCATTGCCATACACAGTGCAAGTCCACTCGCGTCTGTTCCCAGCAAGTACAGTGTATTGGACTGAAGAGAAGCTACTGTTCTGGTCAGTTTCCTAAGCAGAGTTGAACTAGATATGCCCCGTGTGTGTAGGAAGCACAGTTCTTTTGTTCTGAGCAAGCTCACTGTTCTGGCCCTATAGGAAACACAGGAGAGTAGAAGAGTGCTGTTTTCTCAAAAGCAGAGTGTGTTTCTTGCAAGGCGAGCTAGCGTTTGTTTCCCAGTCCGAAACGGAGTAGAATCCCATGCAGTTTCTGGTCCTACGAGCAAGAGTTGTTTTCTGCTAAGAAGAGTCACTATTGCGCTCCCATTGCCATACACAGTGCAAATAGCACTCGCGTCTGTTCCCAGCAAGTACAGTGTATTGGACTGAAGAGAAGCTACTGTTCTGGTCAGTTTCCTAAGCAGAGTTGAACTAGATATGCCCCGTGTGTGTAGGAAGCACAGTTCTTTGGTTCTGAGCAAGCTCACTGTTCTGGCCCTATAGGAAACACAGGAGAGTAGAAGAGTGCTGTTTTCTAAAATGCAGAGTGTGTTTCTTGCAAGGCGAGCTAGCGTTTGTTTCCCAGTCCTAAACGGAGTTGAATCCCATGCAGTTTGTGGTCCTACGAGCAAGAGTTGTTTTCTGCTAAGAAGAGTCACTATTGCGCTCCCATTGCCATACACAGTGCAAATAGCACTCGCGTCTGTTCCCAGCAAGTACAGTGTATTGGACTGAAGAGAAGCTACTGTTCTGGTCAGTTTCCTAAGCAGAGTTGAACTAGATATGCCCCGTGTGTGTAGGAAGCACAGTTCTTTTGTTCTGAGCAAGCTCACTGTTCTGGCCCTATAGGAAACACAGGAGAGTAGAAGAGTGCTGTTTACTCAAAAGCAGAGTGTGTTTCTTGCAAGGCGAGCTAGCGTTTGTTTCCCAGTCCTAAACGGAGTTGAATCCCATGCAGATTCTGGTCCTACGAGCAAGAGTTGTTTTCTGCTAAGAAGAGTCACTATTGCGCTCCCATTGCCATACACAGTGCAAATAGCACTCGCGTCTGTTCCCAGCAAGTACAGTGTATTGGACTGAAGAGAAGCTACTGTTCTTGTCAGTTTCCTAAGCAGAGTTGAACTAGATATGCCCCGTGTGTGTAGGAAGCACAGTTCTTTTGTTCTGAGCAAGCTCACTGTTCTGGCCCTATAGGAAACACAGGAGAGTAGAAGAGTGCTGTTTTCTCAAGAGCAGAGTGTGTTTTTTGCAAGGCGAGCTAGCGTTTGTTTCCCAGTCCTAAACGGAGTTGAATCCCATGCAGATTCTGGTCCTACGAGCAAGAGTTGTTTTCTGCTAAGAAGAGTCACTATTGCGCTCCCATTGCCATACACAGTGCAAATAGCACTCGCGTCTGTTCCCAGCAAGTACAGTGTATTGGACTGAAGAGCAGCTACTGTTCTGGTCAGTTTCCTAAGCAGAGTTGAACTAGATATGCCCCGTGTGTGTAGGAAGCACAGTTTTTTTGTTCTGAGCAAGCTCACTGTTCTGGCCCTATAGGAAACACAGGAGAGTAGAAGAGTGCTGTTTTCTCAAAAGCAGAGTGTGTTTCTTGCAAGGCGAGCTAGCGTTTGTTTCCCAGTCCTAAATGGAGTTGAATCCCATGCAGTTTCTGGTCCTACGAGCAAGAGTTGTTTTCTGCTAAGAAGAGTCACTATTGTGCTCCCATTGCCATACACAGTGCAAATAGCACTCGCGTCTGTTCCCAGCAAGTACAGTGTATTGGACTGAAGAGAAGCTACTGTTCTGGTCAGTTTCCTAAGCAGAGTTGAACTAGATATGCCCCGTGTGTGTAGGAAGCACAGTTCTTTTGTTCTGAGCAAGCTCACTGTTCTGGCCCTATAGGAAACACAGGAGAGTAGAAGAGTGCTGTTTTCTCAAAAGCAGAGTGTGTTTCTTGCAAGGCGAGCTAGCGTTTGTTTCCCAGTCCTAAACGGAGTTGAATCCCATGCAGTTTGTGGTCCTACGAGCAAGAGTTGTTTTCTGCTAAGAAGAGTCACTATTGCGCTCCCATTGCCATACACAGTGCAAATAGCACTCGCGTCTGTTCCCAGCAAGTACAGTGTATTGGACTGAAGAGAAGCTACTGTTCTGGTCAGTTTCCTAAGCAGAGTTGAACTAGATATGCCCCGTGTGTGTAGGAAGCACAGTTCTTTTGTTCTGAGCAAGCTCACTGTTCTGGCCCTATAGGAAACACAGGAGAGTAGAAGAGTGCTGTTTTCTCAAAAGCAGAGTGTGTTTCTTGCAAGGCGAGCTAGCGTTTCCCAGTCCTAAACGGAGTTGAATCCCATGCAGTTTGTGGTCCTACGAGCAAGAGTTGTTTTCTGCTTAGAAGAGTCACTATTGCGCTCCCATTGCCATACACAGTGCAAATAGCACTCGCGTCTGTTCCCAGCAAGTACAGTGTATTGGACTGAAGAGTAGCTACTGTTCTGGTCAGTTTCCTAAGCAGAGTTGAACTAGATATGCCCCGTGTGTGTAGGAAGCACAGTTCTTTTGTTCTGAGCAAGCTCACTGTTCTGGCCCTATAGGAAACACAGGAGAGTAGAAGAGTGCTGTTTTCTCAAAAGCAGAGTGTGTTTCTTGCAAGGCGAGCTAGCGTTTGTTTCCCAGTCCTAAACGGAGTTGAATCCCATGCAGTTTCTGGTCCTACGAGCAAGAGTTGTTTTCTGCTAAGAAGAGTCACTATTGCGCTCCCATTGCCATACACAGTGCAAGTCCACTCGCGTCTGTTCCCAGCAAGTACAGTGTATTGGACTGAAGAGAAGCTACTGTTCTGGTCAGTTTCCTAAGCAGAGTTGAACTAGATATGCCCCGTGTGTGTAGGAAGCACAGTTCTTTTGTTCTGAGCAAGCTCACTGTTCTGGCCCTATAGGAAACACAGGAGAGTAGAAGAGTGCTGTTTTCTCAAAAGCAGAGTGTGTTTCTTGCAAGGCGAGCTAGCGTTTGTTTCCCAGTCCGAAACGGAGTAGAATCCCATGCAGTTTCTGGTCCTACGAGCAAGAGTTGTTTTCTGCTAAGAAGAGTCACTATTGCGCTCCCATTGCCATACACAGTGCAAATAGCACTCGCGTCTGTTCCCAGCAAGTACAGTGTATTGGACTGAAGAGAAGCTACTGTTCTGGTCAGTTTCCTAAGCAGAGTTGAACTAGATATGCCCCGTGTGTGTAGGAAGCACAGTTCTTTGGTTCTGAGCAAGCTCACTGTTCTGGCCCTATAGGAAACACAGGAGAGTAGAAGAGTGCTGTTTTCTAAAATGCAGAGTGTGTTTCTTGCAAGGCGAGCTAGCGTTTGTTTCCCAGTCCTAAACGGAGTTGAATCCCATGCAGTTTGTGGTCCTACGAGCAAGAGTTGTTTTCTGCTAAGAAGAGTCACTATTGCGCTCCCATTGCCATACACAGTGCAAATAGCACTCGCGTCTGTTCCCAGCAAGTACAGTGTATTGGACTGAAGAGAAGCTACTGTTCTGGTCAGTTTCCTAAGCAGAGTTGAACTAGATATGCCCCGTGTGTGTAGGAAGCACAGTTCTTTTGTTCTGAGCAAGCTCACTGTTCTGGCCCTATAGGAAACACAGGAGAGTAGAAGAGTGCTGTTTACTCAAAAGCAGAGTGTGTTTCTTGCAAGGCGAGCTAGCGTTTGTTTCCCAGTCCTAAACGGAGTTGAATCCCATGCAGATTCTGGTCCTACGAGCAAGAGTTGTTTTCTGCTAAGAAGAGTCACTATTGCGCTCCCATTGCCATACACAGTGCAAATAGCACTCGCGTCTGTTCCCAGCAAGTACAGTGTATTGGACTGAAGAGAAGCTACTGTTCTTGTCAGTTTCCTAAGCAGAGTTGAACTAGATATGCCCCGTGTGTGTAGGAAGCACAGTTCTTTTGTTCTGAGCAAGCTCACTGTTCTGGCCCTATAGGAAACACAGGAGAGTAGAAGAGTGCTGTTTTCTCAAGAGCAGAGTGTGTTTTTTGCAAGGCGAGCTAGCGTTTGTTTCCCAGTCCTAAACGGAGTTGAATCCCATGCAGATTCTGGTCCTACGAGCAAGAGTTGTTTTCTGCTAAGAAGAGTCACTATTGCGCTCCCATTGCCATACACAGTGCAAATAGCACTCGCGTCTGTTCCCAGCAAGTACAGTGTATTGGACTGAAGAGCAGCTACTGTTCTGGTCAGTTTCCTAAGCAGAGTTGAACTAGATATGCCCCGTGTGTGTAGGAAGCACAGTTTTTTTGTTCTGAGCAAGCTCACTGTTCTGGCCCTATAGGAAACACAGGAGAGTAGAAGAGTGCTGTTTTCTCAAAAGCAGAGTGTGTTTCTTGCAAGGCGAGCTAGCGTTTGTTTCCCAGTCCTAAATGGAGTTGAATCCCATGCAGTTTCTGGTCCTACGAGCAAGAGTTGTTTTCTGCTAAGAAGAGTCACTATTGTGCTCCCATTGCCATACACAGTGCAAATAGCACTCGCGTCTGTTCCCAGCAAGTACAGTGTATTGGACTGAAGAGAAGCTACTGTTCTGGTCAGTTTCCTAAGCAGAGTTGAACTAGATATGCCCCGTGTGTGTAGGAAGCACAGTTCTTTTGTTCTGAGCAAGCTCACTGTTCTGGCCCTATAGGAAACACAGGAGAGTAGAAGAGTGCTGTTTTCTCAAAAGCAGAGTGTGTTTCTTGCAAGGCGAGCTAGCGTTTGTTTCCCAGTCCTAAACGGAGTTGAATCCCATGCAGTTTCTGGTTCTACGAGCAAGAGTTGTTTTCTGCTAAGAAGAGTCACTATTGCGCTCCCATTGCCATACACAGTGCAAGTCCACTCGCGTCTGTTCCCAGCAAGTACAGTGTATTGGACTGAAGAGAAGCTACTGTTCTGGTCAGTTTCCTAAGCAGAGTTGAACTAGATATGCCCCGTGTGTGTAGGAAGCACAGTTCTTTTGTTCTGAGCAAGCTCACTGTTCTGGCCCTATAGGAAACACAGGAGAGTAGAAGAGTGCTGTTTTCTCAAAAGCAGAGTGTGTTTCTTGCAAGGCGAGCTAGCGTTTGTTTCGAAGTCCTAAACGGAGTAGAATCCCATGCAGTTTCTGGTCCTACGAGCAAGAGTTGTTTTCTGCTAAGAAGAGTCACTATTGCGCTCCCATTGCCATACACAGTGCAAGTCCACTCGCGTCTGTTCCCAGCAAGTACAGTGTATTGGACTGAAGAGAAGCTACTGTTCTGGTCAGTTTCCTAAGCAGAGTTGAACTAGATATGCCCCGTGTGTGTAGGAAGCACAGTTCTTTTGTTCTGAGCAAGCTCACTGTTCTGGCCCTATAGGAAACACAGGAGAGTAGAAGAGTGCTGTTTTCTCAAATGCAGAGTGTGTTTCTTGCAAGGCGAGCTAGCGTTTGTTTCCCAGTCCTAAACAGAGTTGAATCCCATGCAGTTTGTGGTCCTACGAGCAAGAGTTGTTTTCTGCTAAGAAGAGTCACTATTGCGCTCCCATTGCCATACACAGTGCAAATAGCACTCGCGTCTGTTCCCAGCAAGTACAGTGTATTGGACTGAAGAGAAGCTACTGTTCTGGTCAGTTTCCTAAGCAGAGTTGAACTAGATATGCCCCGTGTGTGTAGGAAGCACAGTTCTTTTTTTCTGAGCAAGCTCACTGTTCTGGCCCTATAGGAAACACAGGAGAGTAGAAGAGTGCTGTTTTCTCAAAAGCAGAGTGTGTTTCTTGCAAGGCGAGCTAGCGTTTGTTTCCCAGTCCTAAACGGAGTTGAATCCCATGCAGTTTATGGTCCTACCAGCAAGAGTTGTTTTCTGCTAAGAAGAGTCACTATTGCGCTCCCATTGCCATACACAGTGCAAATAGCACTCGTGTCTGTTCCCAGCAAGTACAGTGTATTGGACTGAAGAGAAGCTACTGTTCTGGTCAGTTTCCTAAGCAGAGTTGAACTAGATATGCCCCTTGTTTGTAGGAAGCACAGTACTTTGGTTCTGAGCAAGCTCACTGTTCTGGCCCTATAGGAAACACAGGAGAGTAGAAGAGTGCTGTTTTCTCAAAAGCAGAGTGTGTTTCTTGCAAGGCGAGCTAGCGTTTGTTTCCCAGTCCTAAACGGAGTTGAATCCCATGCAGTTTCTGGTCCTACGAGCAAGAGTTGTTTTCTGCTAAGAAGAGTCACTATTGCGCTCCCATTGCCATACACAGTGCAAATAGCACTCGCGTCTGTTCCCAGCAAGTACAGTGTATTGGACTGAAGAGAAGCTACTGTTCTGGTCAGTTTCCTAAGCAGAGTTGAACTAGATATGCCCCGTGTGTGTAGGAAGCACAGTTCTTTTGTTCTGAGCAAGCTCACTGTTCTGGCCCTATAGGAAACACAGGAGAGTAGAAGAGTGCTGTTTTCTCAAAAGCAGAGTGTGTTTCTTGCAAAGCAAGCTAGCGTTTGTTTCCCAGTCCTAAACGGAGTAGAATCCCATGCAGATTCTGGTCCTACGAGCAAGAGTTGTTTTCTGCTAAGAAGAGTCACTATTGCGCTCCCATTGCCATACACAGTGCAAATAGCACTCGCGTCTGTTCCCAGCAAGTACAGTGTATTGGACTGAAGAGAAGCTACTGTTCTGGTCAGTTTCCTAAGCAGAGTTGAACTAGATATGCCCCGTGTGTGTAGGAAGCACAGTTCTTTTGTTCTGAGCAAGCTCACTGTTCTGGCCCTATAGGAAACACAGGAGAGTAGAAGAGTGCTGTTTTCTCAAAAGCAGAGTGTGTTTCTTGCAAGGCGAGCTAGCGTTTGTTTCCCAGTCCTAAACGGAGTTGAATCCCATGCAGTTTATGGTCCTACGAGCAAGAGTTGTTTTCTGCTAAGAAGAGTCACTATTGCGCTCCCATTGCCATACACAGTGCAAACAGCACTCGCGTCTGTTCCCAGAAAGTACAGTGTATTGGACTGAAGAGAAGCTACTGTTCTTGTCAGTTTCCTAAGCAGAGTTGAACTAGATATGCCCCGTGTGTGTAGGAAGCACAGTTCTTTTGTTCTGAGCAAGCTCACTGTTCTGGCCCTATAGGAAACACAGGAGAGTAGAAGAGTGCTGTTTTCTAAAATGCAGAGTGTGTTTCTTGCAAGGCGAGCTAGCGTTTGTTTCCCAGTCCTAAACGGAGTTGAATCCCATGCAGTTTGTGGTCCTACGAGCAAGAGTTGTTTTCTGCTAAGAAGAGTCACTATTGCGCTCCCATTGCCATACACAGTGCAAATAGCACTCGCGTCTGTTCCCAGCAAGTACAGTGTATTGGACTGAAGAGAAGCTACTGTTCTGGTCAGTTTCCTAAGCAGAGTTGAACTAGATATGCCCCGTGTGTGTAGGAAGCACAGTTCTTTTGTTCTGAGCAAGCTCACTGTTCTGGCCCTATAGGAAACACAGGAGAGTAGAAGAGTGCTGTTTTCTCAAAAGCAGAGTGTGTTTCTTGCAAGGCGAGCTAGCGTTTCCCAGTCCTAAACGGAGTTGAATTCCATGCAGTTTGTGGTCCTACGAGCAAGAGTTGTTTTCTGCTTAGAAGAGTCACTATTGCGCTCCCATTGCCATACACAGTGCAAATAGCACTCGCGTCTGTTCCCAGCAAGTACAGTGTATTGGACTGAAGAGAAGCTACTGTTCTGGTCAGTTTCCTAAGCAGAGTTGAACTAGATATGCCCCGTGTGTGTAGGAAGCACAGTTCTTTGGTTCTGAGCAAGCTCACTGTTCTGGCCCTATAGGAAACACAGGAGAGTAGAAGAGTGCTGTTTTCTCAAAAGCAGAGTGTGTTTCTTGCAAGGCGAGCTAGCGTTTGTTTCCCAGTCCTAAACGGAGTTGAATCCCACGCTGTTTCTGGTCCTACGAGCAAGAGTTGTTTTCTGCTAAGAAGAGTCACTATTGTGCTCCCATTGCCATACACAGTGCAAATAGCACTCGCGTCTGTTCCCAGCAAGTACAGTGTATTGGACTGAAGAGTAGCTACTGTTCTGGTCAGTTTCCTAAGCAGAGTTGAACTAGATATGCCCCGTGTGTGTAGGAAGCACAGTTCTTTTGTTCTGAGCAAGCTCACTGTTCTGGCCCTATAGGAAACACAGGAGAGTAGAAGAGTGCTGTTTTCTCAAAAGCAGAGTGTGTTTCTTGCAAGGCGAGCTAGCGTTTGTTTCCCAGTCCTAAACGGAGTTGAATCCCATGCAGTTTCTGGTTCTACGAGCAAGAGTTGTTTTCTGCTAAGAAGAGTCACTATTGCGCTCCCATTGCCATACACAGTGCAAGTCCACTCGCGTCTGTTCCCAGCAAGTACAGTGTATTGGACTGAAGAGAAGCTACTGTTCTGGTCAGTTTCCTAAGCAGAGTTGAACTAGATATGCCCCGTGTGTGTAGGAAGCACAGTTCTTTTGTTCTGAGCAAGCTCACTGTTCTGGCCCTATAGGAAACACAGGAGAGTAGAAGAGTGCTGTTTTCTCAAAAGCAGAGTGTGTTTCTTGCAAGGCGAGCTAGCGTTTGTTTCGAAGTCCTAAACGGAGTAGAATCCCATGCAGTTTCTGGTCCTACGAGCAAGAGTTGTTTTCTGCTAAGAAGAGTCACTATTGTGCTCCCATTGCCATACACAGTGCAAGTCCACTCGCGTCTGTTCCCAGCAAGTACAGTGTATTGGACTGAAGAGAAGCTACTGTTCTGGTCAGTTTCCTAAGCAGAGTTGAACTAGATATGCCCCGTGTGTGTAGGAAGCACAGTTCTTTTGTTCTGAGCAAGCTCACTGTTCTGGCCCTATAGGAAACACAGGAGAGTAGAAGAGTGCTGTTTTCTCAAATGCAGAGTGTGTTTCTTGCAAGGCGAGCTAGCGTTTGTTTCCCAGTCCTAAACAGAGTTGAATCCCATGCAGTTTGTGGTCCTACGAGCAAGAGTTGTTTTCTGCTAAGAAGAGTCACTATTGCGCTCCCATTGCCATACACAGTGCAAATAGCACTCGCGTCTGTTCCCAGCAAGTACAGTGTATTGGACTGAAGAGAAGCTACTGTTCTGGTCAGTTTCCTAAGCAGAGTTGAACTAGATATGCCCCGTGTGTGTAGGAAGCACAGTTCTTTTTTTCTGAGCAAGCTCACTGTTCTGGCCCTATAGGAAACACAGGAGAGTAGAAGAGTGCTGTTTTCTCAAAAGCAGAGTGTGTTTCTTGCAAGGCGAGCTAGCGTTTGTTTCCCAGTCCTAAACGGAGTTGAATCCCATGCAGTTTATGGTCCTACCAGCAAGAGTTGTTTTCTGCTAAGAAGAGTCACTATTGCGCTCCCATTGCCATACACAGTGCAAATAGCACTCGTGTCTGTTCCCAGCAAGTACAGTGTATTGGACTGAAGAGAAGCTACTGTTCTGGTCAGTTTCCTAAGCAGAGTTGAACTAGATATGCCCCTTGTTTGTAGGAAGCACAGTACTTTGGTTCTGAGCAAGCTCACTGTTCTGGCCCTATAGGAAACACAGGAGAGTAGAAGAGTGCTGTTTTCTCAAAAGCAGAGTGTGTTTCTTGCAAGGCGAGCTAGCGTTTGTTTCCCAGTCCTAAACGGAGTTGAATCCCATGCAGTTTCTGGTCCTACGAGCAAGAGTTGTTTTCTGCTAAGAAGAGTCACTATTGCGCTCCCATTGCCATACACAGTGCAAATAGCACTCGCGTCTGTTCCCAGCAAGTACAGTGTATTGGACTGAAGAGAAGCTACTGTTCTGGTCAGTTTCCTAAGCAGAGTTGAACTAGATATGCCCCGTGTGTGTAGGAAGCACAGTTCTTTTGTTCTGAGCAAGCTCACTGTTCTGGCCCTATAGGAAACACAGGAGAGTAGAAGAGTGCTGTTTTCTCAAAAGCAGAGTGTGTTTCTTGCAAAGCAAGCTAGCGTTTGTTTCCCAGTCCTAAACGGAGTAGAATCCCATGCAGATTCTGGTCCTACGAGCAAGAGTTGTTTTCTGCTAAGAAGAGTCACTATTGCGCTCCCATTGCCATACACAGTGCAAATAGCACTCGCGTCTGTTCCCAGCAAGTACAGTGTATTGGACTGAAGAGAAGCTACTGTTCTGGTCAGTTTCCTAAGCAGAGTTGAACTAGATATGCCCCGTGTGTGTAGGAAGCACAGTTCTTTTGTTCTGAGCAAGCTCACTGTTCTGGCCCTATAGGAAACACAGGAGAGTAGAAGAGTGCTGTTTTCTCAAAAGCAGAGTGTGTTTCTTGCAAGGCGAGCTAGCGTTTGTTTCCCAGTCCTAAACGGAGTTGAATCCCATGCAGTTTCTGGTCCTACGAGCAAGAGTTGTTTTCTGCTAAGAAGAGTCACTATTGCGCTCCCATTGCCATACACAGTGCAAACAGCACTCGCGTCTGTTCCCAGAAAGTACAGTGTATTGGACTGAAGAGAAGCTACTGTTCTTGTCAGTTTCCTAAGCAGAGTTGAACTAGATATGCCCCGTGTGTGTAGGAAGCACAGTTCTTTTGTTCTGAGCAAGCTCACTGTTCTGGCCCTATAGGAAACACAGGAGAGTAGAAGAGTGCTGTTTTCTAAAATGCAGAGTGTGTTTCTTGCAAGGCGAGCTAGCGTTTGTTTCCCAGTCCTAAACGGAGTTGAATCCCATGCAGTTTGTGGTCCTACGAGCAAGAGTTGTTTTCTGCTAAGAAGAGTCACTATTGCGCTCCCATTGCCATACACAGTGCAAATAGCACTCGCGTCTGTTCCCAGCAAGTACAGTGTATTGGACTGAAGAGAAGCTACTGTTCTGGTCAGTTTCCTAAGCAGAGTTGAACTAGATATGCCCCGTGTGTGTAGGAAGCACAGTTCTTTTGTTCTGAGCAAGCTCACTGTTCTGGCCCTATAGGAAACACAGGAGAGTAGAAGAGTGCTGTTTTCTCAAAAGCAGAGTGTGTTTCTTGCAAGGCGAGCTAGCGTTTGTTTCCCAGTCCTAAACGGAGTTGAATCCCATGCAGTTTGTGGTCCTACGAGCAAGAGTTGTTTTCTGCTTAGAAGAGTCACTATTGCGCTCCCATTGCCATACACAGTGCAAATAGCACTCGCGTCTGTTCCCAGCAAGTACAGTGTATTGGACTGAAGAGAAGCTACTGTTCTGGTCAGTTTCCTAAGCAGAGTTGAACTAGATATGCCCCGTGTGTGTAGGAAGCACAGTTCTTTGGTTCTGAGCAAGCTCACTGTTCTGGCCCTATAGGAAACACAGGAGAGTAGAAGAGTGCTGTTTTCTCAAAAGCAGAGTGTGTTTCTTGCAAGGCGAGCTAGCGTTTGTTTCCCAGTCCTAAACGGAGTTGAATCCCACGCTGTTTCTGGTCCTACGAGCAAGAGTTGTTTTCTGCTAAGAAGAGTCACTATTGTGCTCCCATTGCCATACACAGTGCAAATAGCACTCGCGTCTGTTCCCAGCAAGTACAGTGTATTGGACTGAAGAGTAGCTACTGTTCTGGTCAGTTTCCTAAGCAGAGTTGAACTAGATATGCCCCGTGTGTGTAGGAAGCACAGTTCTTTTGTTCTGAGCAAGCTCACTGTTCTGGCCCTATAGGAAACACAGGAGAGTAGAAGAGTGCTGTTTTCTCAAAAGCAGAGTGTGTTTCTTGCAAGGCGAGCTAGCGTTTGTTTCCCAGTCCTAAACGGAGTTGAATCCCATGCAGTTTCTGGTCCTACGAGCAAGAGTTGTTTTCTGCTAAGAAGAGTCACTATTGCGCTCCCATTGCCATACACAGTGCAAACAGCACTCACGTCTGTTCCCAGAAAGTACAGTGTATTGGACTGAAGAGAAGCTACTGTTCTTGTCAGTTTCCTAAGCAGAGTTGAACTAGATATGTCCCGTGTGTGTAGGAAGCACAGTTCTTTTGTTCTGAGCAAGCTCACTGTTCTGGCCCTATAGGAAACACAGGAGAGTAGAAGAGTGCTGTTTTCTAAAATGCAGAGTGTGTTTCTTGCAAGGCGAGCTAGCGTTTGTTTCCCAGTCCTAAACGGAGTTGAATCCCATGCAGTTTGTGGTCCTACGAGCAAGAGTTGTTTTCTGCTAAGAAGAGTCACTATTGCGCTCCCATTGCCATACACAGTGCAAATAGCACTCGCGTCTGTTCCCAGCAAGTACAGTGTATTGGACTGAAGAGAAGCTACTGTTCTGGTCAGTTTCCTAAGCAGAGTTGAACTAGATATGCCCCGTGTGTGTAGGAAGCACAGTTCTTTTGTTCTGAGCAAGCTCACTGTTCTGGCCCTATAGGAAACACAGGAGAGTAGAAGAGTGCTGTTTTCTCAAAAGCAGAGTGTGTTTCTTGCAAGGCGAGCTAGCGTTTCCCAGTCCTAAACGGAGTTGAATCCCATGCAGTTTGTGGTCCTACGAGCAAGAGTTGTTTTCTGCTTAGAAGAGTCACTATTGCGCTCCCATTGCCATACACAGTGCAAATAGCACTCGCGTCTGTTCCCAGCAAGTACAGTGTATTGGACTGAAGAGAAGCTACTGTTCTGGTCAGTTTCCTAAGCAGAGTTGAACTAGATATGCCCCGTGTGTGTAGGAAGCACAGTTCTTTTGTTCTGAGCAAGCTCACTGTTCTGGCCCTATAGGAAACACAGGAGAGTAGAAGAGTGCTGTTTTCTCAAAAGCAGAGTGTGTTTCTTGCAAGGCGAGCTAGCGTTTGTTTCCCAGTCCTAAACGGAGTTGAATCCCACGCTGTTTCTGGTCCTACGAGCAAGAGTTGTTTTCTGCTAAGAAGAGTCACTATTGTGCTCCCATTGCCATACACAGTGCAAATAGCACTCGCGTCTGTTCCCAGCAAGTACAGTGTATTGGACTGAAGAGTAGCTACTGTTCTGGTCAGTTTCCTAAGCAGAGTTGAACTAGATATGCCCCGTGTGTGTAGGAAGCACAGTTCTTTTGTTCTGAGCAAGCTCACTGTTCTGGCCCTATAGGAAACACAGGAGAGTAGAAGAGTGCTGTTTTCTCAAAAGCAGAGTGTGTTTCTTGCAAGGCGAGCTAGCGTTTGTTTCCCAGTCCTAAACGGAGTTGAATCCCATGCAGTTTCTGGTCCTACGAGCAAGAGTTGTTTTCTGCTAAGAAGAGTCACTATTGCGCTCCCATTGCCATACACAGTGCAAATAGCACTCGCGTCTGTTCCCAGCAAGTACAGTGTATTGGACTGAAGAGAAGCTACTGATCTGGTCAGTTTCCTAAGCAGAGTTGAACTAGATATGCCCCGTGTGTGTAGGAAGCACAGTTCTTTTGTTCTGAGCAAGCTCACTGTTCTGGCCCTATAGGAAACACAGGAGAGTAGAAGAGTGCTGTTTTCTCAAAAGCAGAGTGTGTTTCTTGCAAGGCGAGCTAGCGTTTGTTTCCCAGTCCTAAACGGAGTTGAATCCCATGCAGTTTGTGGTCCTACGAGCAAGAGTTGTTTTCTGCTAAGAAGAGTCACTATTGCGCTCCCATTGCCATACACAGTGCAAGTCCACTCGCGTCTGTTCCCAGCAAGTACAGTGTATTGGACTGAAGAGAAGCTACTGTTCTTGTCAGTTTCCTAAGCAGAGTTGAACTAGATATGCCCCGTGTGTGTAGGAAGCACAGTTCTTTTGTTCTGAGCAAGCTCACTGTTCTGGCCCTATAGGAAACACAGGAGAGTAGAAGAGTGCTGTTTTCTCAAAAGCAGAGTGTGTTTCTTGCAAGGCGAGCTAGCGTTTGTTTCCCAGTCCTAAACGGAGTTGAATCCCATGCAGTTTCTGGTCCTACGAGCAAGAGTTGTTTTCTGCTAAGAAGAGTCACTATTGCGCTCCCATTGCCATACACAGTGCAAGTCCACTCGCGTCTGTTCCCAGCAAGTACAGTGTATTGGACTGAAGAGAAGCTACTGTTCTGGTCAGTTTCCTAAGCAGAGTTGAACTAGATATGCCCCGTGTGTGTAGGAAGCACAGTTCTTTTGTTCTGAGCAAGCTCACTGCTCTGGCCCTATAGGAAACACAGGAGAGTAGAAGAGTGCTGTTTTCTCAAAAGCAGAGTGTGTTTCTTGCAAGGCGAGCTAGAGTTTGTTTCGAAGTCCTAAACGGAGTAGAATCCCATGCAGTTTCTGGTCCTACGAGCAAGAGTTGTTTTCTGCTAAGAAGAGTCACTATTGCGCTCCCATTGCCATACACAGTGCAAATAGCACTCGCGTCTGTTCCCAGAAAGTACAGTGTATTGGACTGAAGAGAAGCTACTGTTCTGGTCAGTTTCCTAAGCAGAGTTGAACTAGATATGCCCCGTGTGTGTAGGAAGCACAGTTCTTTTGTTCTGAGCAAGCTCACTGTTCTGGCCCTATAGGAAACACAGGAGAGTAGAAGAGTGCTGTTTTCTCAAAAGCAGAGTGTGTTTCTTGCAAGGCGAGCTAGCGTTTGTTTCCCAGTCCTAAACGGAGTTGAATCCCATGCAGTTTCTGGTCCTACGAGCAAGAGTTGTTTTCTGCTAAGAAGAGTCACTATTGCGCTCCCATTGCCATACACAGTGCAAATAGCACTCGCGTCTGTTCCCAGCAAGTACAGTGTATTGGACTGAAGAGAAGCTACTGTTCTGGTCAGTTTCCTAAGCAGAGTTGAACTAGATATGCCCCGTGTGTGTAGGAAGCACAGTTCTTTGGTTCTGAGCAAGCTCACTGTTCTGGCCCTATAGGAAACACAGGAGAGTAGAAGAGTGCTGTTTTCTCAAATGCAGAGTGTGTTTCTTGCAAAGCGAGCTAGCGTTTGTTTCCCAGTCCTAAACGGAGTTGAATCCCATGCAGTTTGTGGTCCTACGAGCAAGAGTTGTTTTCTGCTAAGAAGAGTCACTATTGCGCTCCCATTGCCATACACAGTGCAAATAGCACTCGCGTCTGTTCCCAGCAAGTACAGTGTATTGGACTGAAGAGAAGCTACTGTTCTGGTCAGTTTCCTAAGCAGAGTTGAACTAGATATGCCCCGTGTGTGTAGGAAGCACAGTTCTTTTGTTCTGAGCAAGCTCACTGTTCTGGCCCTATAGGAAACACAGGAGAGTAGAAGAGTGCTGTTTTCTCAAAAGCAGAGTGTGTTTCTTGCAAGGCGAGCTAGCGTTTGTTTCCCAGTCCTAAACGGAGTTGAATCCCATGCAGTTTGTGGTCCTACGAGCAAGAGTTGTTTTCTGCTAAGAAGAGTCACTATTTCGCTCCCATTGCCATACACAGTGCAAATAGCACTCGTGTCTGTTCCCAGCAAGTACAGTGTATTGGACTGAAGAGAAGCTACTGTTCTGGTCAGTTTCCTAAGCAGAGTTGAACTAGATATGCCCCTTGTGTGTAGGAAGCACAGTTCTTTGGTTCTGAGCAAGCTCACTGTTCTGGCCCTATAGGAAACACAGGAGAGTAGAAGAGTGCTGTTTTCTCAAAAGCAGAGTGTGTTTCTTGCAAGGCGAGCTAGCGTTTGTTTCCCAGTCCTAAACGGAGTTGAATCCCATGCAGTTTGTGGTCCTACGAGCAAGAGTTGTTTTCTGCTAAGAAGAGTCACTATTGCGCTCCCATTGCCATACACAGTGCAAATAGCACTCGCGTCTGTTCCCAGCAAGTACAGTGTATTGGACTGAAGAGAAGCTACTGTTCTGGTCAGTTTCCTAAGCAGAGTTGAACTAGATATGCCCCGTGTGTGTAGGAAGCAAAGTTTTTTTGTTCTGAGCAAGCTCACTGTTCTGGCCCTATAGGAAACACAGGAGAGTAGAAGAGTGCTGTTTTCTCAAAAGCAGAGTGTGTTTCTTGCAAGGCGAGCTAGCGTTTGTTTCCCAGTCCTAAACGGAGTTGAATCCCACGCTGTTTCTGGTCCTACGAGCAAGAGTTGTTTTCTGCTAAGAAGAGTCACTATTGCGCTCCCATTGCCATACACAGTGCAAATAGCACTCGCGTCTGTTCCCAGCAAGTACAGTGTATTGGACTGAAGAGAAGCTACTGTTCTGGTCAGTTTCCTAAGCAGAGTTGAACTAGATATGCCCCGTGTGTGTAGGAAGCACAGTTCTTTTGTTCTGAGCAAGCTCACTGTTCTGGCCCTATAGGAAACACAATAGAGTAGAAGAGTGCTGTTTTCTCAAAAGCAGAGTGTGTTTCTTGCAAGGCGAGCTAGCGTTTGTTTCCCAGTCCTAAACGGAGTTGAATCCCATGCAGTTTCTGGTCCTACGAGCAAGAGTTGTTTTCTGCTAAGAAGAGTCACTATTGCGCTCCCATTGCCATACACAGTGCAAATAGCACTCGCGTCTGTTCCCAGCAAGTACAGTGTATTGGACTGAAGAGAAGCTACTGTTCTGGTCAGTTTCCTAAGCAGAGTTGAACTAGATATGCCCCGTGTGTGTAGGAAGCACAGTTCTTTTGTTCTGAGCAAGCTCACTGTTCTGGCCCTATAGGAAACACAGGAGAGTAGAAGAGTGCTGTTTTCTCAAAAGCAGAGTGTGTTTCTTGCAAGGCGAGCTAGCGTTTGTTTCCCAGTCCTAAACGGAGTTGAATCCCATGCAGTTTCTGGTCCTACGAGCAAGAGTTGTTTTCTGCTAAGAAGAGTCACTATTGCGCTCCCATTGCCATACACAGTGCAAGTAGCACTCGCGTCTGTTCCCAGCAAGTACAGTGTATTGGACTGAAGAGAAGCTGCTGTTCTGGTCAGTTTCCTAAGCAGAGTTGAACTAGATATGCCCCGTGTGTGTAGGAAGCACAGTTCTTTTGTTCTGAGCAAGCTCACTGTTCTGGCCCTATAGGAAACACAGGAGAGTAGAAGAGTGCTGTTTTCTCAAGAGCAGAGTGTGTTTTAAGCAAGGCGAGCTAGCGTTTGTTTCCCAGTCCTAAACGGAGTTGAATCCCATGCAGATTCTGGTCCTACGAGCAAGAGTTGTTTTCTGCTAAGAAGAGTCACTATTGCGCTCCCATTATCATACACAGTGCAAATAGCACTCGCGTCTGTTCCCAGCAAGTACAGTGTATTGGACTGAAGAGCAGCTACTGTTCTGGTCAGTTTCCTAAGCAGAGTTGAACTAGATATGCCCCGTGTGTGTAGGAAGCACAGTTTTTTTGTTCTGAGCAAGCTCACTGTTCTGGCCCTATAGGAAACACAGGAGAGTAGAAGAGTGCTGTTTTCTCAAAAGCAGAGTGTGTTTCTTGCAAGGCGAGCTAGCGTTTGTTTCCCAGTCCTAAATGGAGTTGAATCCCATGCAGTTTCTGGTCCTACGAGCAAGAGTTGTTTTCTGCTAAGAAGAGTCACTATTGTGCTCCCATTGCCATACACAGTGCAAATAGCACTCGCGTCTGTTCCCAGCAAGTACAGTGTATTGGACTGAAGAGAAGCTACTGTTCTGGTCAGTTTCCTAAGCAGAGTTGAACTAGATATGCCCCGTGTGTGTAGGAAGCACAGTTCTTTTGTTCTGAGCAAGCTCACTGTTCTGGCCCTATAGGAAACACAGGAGAGTAGAAGAGTGCTGTTTTCTCAAAAGCAGAGTGTGTTTCTTGCAAGGCGAGCTAGCGTTTGTTTCCCAGTCCTAAACGGAGTTGAATCCCATGCAGTTTCTGGTTCTACGAGCAAGAGTTGTTTTCTGCTAAGAAGAGTCACTATTGCGCTCCCATTGCCATACACAGTGCAAGTCCACTCGCGTCTGTTCCCAGCAAGTACAGTGTATTGGACTGAAGAGAAGCTACTGTTCTGGTCAGTTTCCTAAGCAGAGTTGAACTAGATATGCCCCGTGTGTGTAGGAAGCACAGTTCTTTTGTTCTGAGCAAGCTCACTGTTCTGGCCCTATAGGAAACACAGGAGAGTAGAAGAGTGCTGTTTTCTCAAAAGCAGAGTGTGTTTCTTGCAAGGCGAGCTAGCGTTTGTTTCGAAGTCCTAAACGGAGTAGAATCCCATGCAGTTTCTGGTCCTACGAGCAAGAGTTGTTTTCTGCTAAGAAGAGTCACTATTGCGCTCCCATTGCCATACACAGTGCAAATAGCACTCGCGTCTGTTCCCAGCAAGTACAGTGTATTGGACTGAAGAGAAGCTACTGTTCTTGTCAGTTTCCTAAGCAGAGTTGAACTAGATATGCCCCGTGTGTGTAGGAAGCACAGTTCTTTTGTTCTGAGCAAGCTCACTGTTCTGGCCCTATAGGAAACACAGGAGAGTAGAAGAGTGCTGTTTTCTCAAAAGCAGAGTGTGTTTCTTGCAAGGCGAGCTAGCGTTTGTTTCCCAGTCCTAAACGGAGTTGAATCCCATGCAGTTTCTGGTCCTACGAGCAAGAGTTGTTTTCTGCTAAGAAGAGTCACTATTGCGCTCCCATTGCCATACACAGTGCAAATAGCACTCGCGTCTGTTCCCAGCAAGTACAGTGTATTGGACTGAAGAGAAGCTACTGTTCTGGTCAGTTTCGTAAGCAGAGTTGAACTAGATATGCCCCGTGTGTGTAGGAAGCACAGTTATTTTGTTCTGAGCAAGCTCACTGTTCTGGCCCTATAGGAAACACAGGAGAGTAGAAGAGTGCTGTTTTCTCAAAAGCAGAGTGTGTTTCTTGCAAGGCGAGCTAGCGTTTGTTTCCCAGTCCTAAATGGAGTTGAACCCCATGCAGTTTCTGGTCCTACGAGCAAGAGTTGTTTTCTGCTAAGAAGAGTCACTATTGCGCTCCCATTGCCATACACAGTGCAAATAGCACTCGCGTCTGTTCCCAGCAAGTACAGTGTATTGGAATGAAGAGAAGCTACTGTTCTTGTCAGTTTCCTAAGCAGAGTTGAACTAGATATGCCCCGTGTGTGTAGGAAGCACAGTTCTTTTGTTCTGAGCAAGCTCACTGTTCTGGCCCTATAGGAAACACAGGAGAGTAGAAGAGTGCTGTTTTCTCAAAAGCAGAGTGTGTTTCTTGCAAGGCGAGCTAGCGTTTGTTTCCCAGTCCTAAACGGAGTTGAATCCCATGCAGTTTGTGGTCCTACGAGCAAGAGTTGTTTTCTGCTAAGAAGAGTCACTATTGCGCTCCCCTTGCCATACACAGTGCAAATAGCACTCGCGTCTGTTCCCAGCAAGTACAGTGTATTGGACTGAAGAGAAGCTACTGTTCTGGTCAGTTTCCTAAGCAGAGTTGAACTAGATATGCCCCGTGTGTGTAGGAAGCACAGTTGTTTTGTTCTGAGCAAGCTCACTGTTCTGGCCCTATAGGAAACACAGGAGAGTAGAAGAGTGCTGTTTTCTCAAAAGCAGAGTGTGTTTCTTGCAAGGCGAGCTAGCGTTTGTTTCCCAGTCCTAAACGGAGTTGAATCCCATGCAGTTTGTGGTTCTACGAGCAAGAGTTGTTTTCTGCTAAGAAGAGTCACTATTGCGCTCCCATTGCCATACACAGTGCAAATAGCACTCGCGTCTGTTCCCAGCAAGTACAGTGTTTTGGACTGAAGAGAAGCTACTGTTCTGGTCAGTTTCCTAAGCAGAGTTGAACTAGATATGCCCCGTGTGTGTAGGAAGCACAGTTCTTTTGTTCTGAGGAAGCTCACTGTTCTGGCCCTATAGGAAACACAGGAGAGTAGAAGAGTGCTGTTTTCTCAAAAGCAGAGTGTGTTTTTTGCAAGGCGAGCTAGCGTTTGTTTCCCAGTCCTAAACGGAGTTGAATCCCATGCAGATTCTTGTCCTACGAGCAAGAGTTGTTTTCTGCTAAGAAGAGTCACTATTGCGCTCCCATTGCCATACACAGTGCAAATAGCACTCGCGTCTGTTCCCAGCAAGTACAGTGTATTGGACTGAAGAGAAGCTACTGTTCTGGTCAGTTTCCTAAGCAGAGTTGAACTAGATATGCCCCGTGTGTGTAGGAAGCACAGTTTTTTTGTTCTGAGCAAGCTCACTGTTCTGGCCCTATAGGAAACACAGGAGAGTAGAAGAGTGCTGTTTTCTCAAAAGCAGAGTGTTTCTTGCAAGGCGAGCTAGCGTTTGTTTCCCAGTCCTAAACGGAGTTGAATCCCATGCAGTTTCTGGTCCTACGAGCAAGAGTTGTTTTCTGCTAAGAAGAGTCACTATTGCGCTCCCATTGCCATACACACTGCAAATAGCACTCGCGTCTGTTCCCAGCAAGTACAGTGTATTGGACTGAAGAGAAGCTACTGTTCTGGTCAGTTTCCTAAGCAGAGTTGAACTAGATATGCCCCGTGTGTGTAGGAAGCACAGTTCTTTGGTTCTGAGCAAGCTCACTGTTCTGGCCCTATAGGAAACACAGGAGAGTAGAAGAGTGCTGTTTTCTCAAAAGCAGAGTGTGTTTCTTGCAAGGCGAGCTAGCGTTTGTTTCCCAGTCCTAAACGGAGTAGAATCCCATGCAGTTTCTGGTCCTACGAGCAAGAGTTGTTTTCTGCTAAGAAGAGTCACTATTGCGCTCCCATTGCCATACACAGTGCAAATAGCACTCGCGTCTGTTCCCAGCAAGTACAGTGTATTGGACTGAAGAGAAGCTACTGTTCTGGTCAGTTTCCTAAGCAGAGTTGAACTAGATATGCCCCGTGTGTGTAGGAAGCACAGTTCTTTTGTTCTGAGCAAGATCACTGTTCTGGCCCTATAGGAAACACAGGAGAGTAGAAGAGTGCTGTTTTCTCAAAAGCAGAGTGTGTTTCTTGCAAGGCGAGCTAGCGTTTGTTTCCCAGTCCTAAACGGAGTTGAATCCCATGCAGTTTCTGGTCCTACCAGCAAGAGTTGTTTTCTGCTAAGAAGAGTCACTATTGGGCTCCCATTGCCATACACAGTGCAAATAGCACTCGCGTCTGTTCCCAGCAAGTACAGTGTATTGGACTGAAGAGAAGCTACTGTTCTGGTCAGTTTCCTAAGCAGAGTTGAACTAGATATGCCCCGTGTGTGTAGGAAGCACAGTTCTTTTGTTCTGAGGAAGCTCACTGTTCTGGCCCTATAGGAAACACAGGAGAGTAGAAGAGTGCTGTTTTCTCAAAAGCAGAGTGTGTTTTTTGCAAGGCGAGCTAGCGTTTGTTTCCCAGTCCTAAACGGAGTTGAATCCCATGCAGATTCTTGTCCTACGAGCAAGAGTTGTTTTCTGCTAAGAAGAGTCACTATTGCGCTCCCATTGCCATACACAGTGCAAATAGCACTCGCGTCTGTTCCCAGCAAGTACAGTGTATTGGACTGAAGAGAAGCTACTGTTCTGGTCAGTTTCCTAAGCAGAGTTGAACTAGATATGCCCCGTGTGTGTAGGAAGCACAGTTTTTTTGTTCTGAGCAAGCTCACTGTTCTGGCCCTATAGGAAACACAGGAGAGTAGAAGAGTGCTGTTTTCTCAAAAGCAGAGTGTTTCTTGCAAGGCGAGCTAGCGTTTGTTTCCCAGTCCTAAACGGAGTTGAATCCCATGCAGTTTCTGGTCCTATGAGCAAGAGTTGTTTTCTGCTAAGAAGAGTCACTATTGCGCTCCCATTGCCATACACACTGCAAATAGCACTCGCGTCTGTTCCCAGCAAGTACAGTGTATTGGACTGAAGAGAAGCTACTGTTCTGGTCAGTTTCCTAAGCAGAGTTGAACTAGATATGCCCCGTGTGTGTAGGAAGCACAGTTCTTTGGTTCTGAGCAAGCTCACTGTTCTGGCCCTATAGGAAACACAGGAGAGTAGAAGAGTGCTGTTTTCTCAAAAGCAGAGTGTGTTTCTTGCAAGGCGAGCTAGCGTTTGTTTCCCAGTCCTAAACGGAGTAGAATCCCATGCAGTTTCTGGTCCTACGAGCAAGAGTTGTTTTCTGCTAAGAAGAGTCACTATTGCGCTCCCATTGCCATACACAGTGCAAATAGCACTCGCGTCTGTTCCCAGCAAGTACAGTGTATTGGACTGAAGAGAAGCTACTGTTCTGGTCAGTTTCCTAAGCAGAGTTGAACTAGATATGCCCCGTGTGTGTAGGAAGCACAGTTCTTTTGTTCTGAGCAAGATCACTGTTCTGGCCCTATAGGAAACACAGGAGAGTAGAAGAGTGCTGTTTTCTCAAAAGCAGAGTGTGTTTCTTGCAAGGCGAGCTAGCGTTTGTTTCCCAGTCCTAAACGGAGTTGAATCCCATGCAGTTTGTGGTCCTACGAGCAAGAGTTGTTTTCTGCTAAGAAGAGTCACTATTGGGCTCCCATTGCCATACACAGTGCAAATAGCACTCGCGTCTGTTCCCAGCAAGTACAGTGTATTGGACTGAAGAGAAGCTACTGTTCTGGTCAGTTTCCTAAGCAGAGTTGAACTAGATATGCCCCGTGTGTGTAGGAAGCACAGTTCTTTTGTTCTGAGCAAGCTCACTGTTCTGGCCCTATAGGAAACACAGGAGAGTAGAAGAGTGCTGTTTTCTCAAAAGCAGAGTGTGTTTCTTGCAAGGCGAGCTAGCGTTTGTTTCCCAGTCCTAAACGGAGTTGAATCCCATGCAGATTCTGGTCCTACGAGCAAGAGTTGTTTTCTGCTAAGAAGAGTCACTATTGCGCTCCCATTGCCATACACAGTGCAAATAGCACTCGCGTCTGTTCCCAGCAAGTACAGAGTATTGGACTGAAGAGAAGCTACTGTTCTGGTCAGTTTCCTAAGCAGAGTTGAACTAGATATGCCCCGTGTGTGTAGGAAGCACAGTTCTTTTGTTCTGAGCAAGCTCACTGTTCTGGCCCTATAGGAAACACAGGAGAGTAGAAGAGTGCTGTTTTCTCAAAAGCAGAGTGTGTTTCTTGCAAGGCGAGCTAGCGTTTGTTTCCCAGTCCTAAACGGAGTTGAATCCCATGCAGTTTCTGGTCCTACGAGCAAGAGTTGTTTTCTGCTAAGAAGAGTCACTATTGTGCTCCCATTGCCATACACAGTGCAAATAGCACTCGCGTCTGTTCCCAGCAAGTACAGTGTATTGGACTGAAGAGAAGCTACTGTTCTGGTCAGTTTCCTAAGCAGAGTTGAACTAGATATGCCCCGTGTGTGTAGGAAGCACAGTTCTTTTGTTCTGAGCAAGCTCACTGTTCTGGCCCTGTAGGAAACACAGGAGAGTAGAAGAGTGCTGTTTTCTCAAAAGCAGAGTGTGTTTCTTGCAAGGCGAGCTAGGGTTTGTTTCCCAGTCCTAAGCGGAGTAGAATCCCATGCAGTTTCTGGTCCTACGAGCAAGAGTTGTTTTCTGCTAAGAAGAGTCACTATTTTGCTCCCATTGCCATACACAGTGCAAATAGCACTCGTGTCTGTTCCCAGCAATTACAGTGTATTGGACTGAAGAGAAGCTACTGTTCTGGTCAGTTTCCTAAGCAGAGTTGAACTAGATATGCCCCTTGTGTGTAGGAAGCACAGTTCTTTGGTTCTGAGCAAGCTCACTGTTCTGGCCCTATAGGAAACACAGGAGAGTAGAAGAGTGCTGTTTTCTCAAAAGCAGAGTGTGTTTCTTGCAAGGCGAGCTAGCGTTTGTTTCCCAGTCCTAAACGGAGTTGAATCCCATGCAGTTTGTGGTCTACGAGCAAGAGTTGTTTTCTGCTAAGAAGAGTCACTATTGCGCTCCCATTGCCATACACAGTGCAAATAGCACTCGCGTCTGTTCCCAGCAAGTACAGTGTATTGGACTGAAGAGAAGCTACTGTTCTGGTCAGTTTCCTAAGCAGAGTTGAACTAGATATGCCCCGTGTGTGTAGGAAGCAAAGTTTTTTTGTTCTGAGCAAGCTCACTGTTCTGGCCCTATAGGAAAACACAGGAGAGTAGAAGAGTGCTGTTTTCTCAAAAGCAGAGTGTGTTTCTTGCAAGGCGAGCTAGCGTTTGTTTCCCAGTCCTAAACGGAGTTGAATCCCACGCTGTTTCTAGTCCTACGAGCAAGAGTTGTTTTCTGCTAAGAAGAGTCACTATTGCGCTCCCATTGCCATACACAGTGCAAATAGCACTCGCGTCTGTTCCCAGCAAGTACAGTGTATTGGACTGAAGAGAAGCTACTGTTCTTGTCAGTTTCCTAAGCAGAGTTGAACTAGATATGCCCCGTGTGTGTAGGAAGCACAGTTCTTTTGTTCTGAGCAAGCTCACTGTTCTGGCCCTATAGGAAACACAGGAGAGTAGAAGAGTGCTGTTTTCTCAAATGCAGAGTGTGTTTCTTGCAAAGCGAGCTAGCGTTTGTTTCCCAGTCCTAAACGGAGTTGAATCCATGCAGTTTGTGGAACTACGAGCAAGAGTTGTTTTCTGCTAAGAAGAGTCACTATTGCGCTCCCATTGCCATACACAGTGCAAATAGCACTCGCGTCTGTTCCCAGCAAGTACAGTGTATTGGACTGAAGAGAAGCTACTGTTCTGGTCAGTTTCCTAAGCAGAGTTGAACTAGATATGCCCCGTGTGTGTAGGAAGCACAGTTCTTTTGTTCTGAGCAAGCTCACTGTTCTGGCCCTATAGGAAACACAGGAGAGTAGAAGAGTGCTGTTTTCTCAAAAGCAGAGTGTGTTTCTTGCAAGGCGAGCTAGCGTTTGTTTCCCAGTCCTAAACGGAGTTGAATCCCATGCAGTTTGTGGTCCTACGAGCAAGAGTTGTTTTCTGCTAAGAAGAGTCACTATTTCGCTCCCATTGCCATACACAGTGCAAATAGCACTCGTGTCTGTTCCCAGCAAGTACAGTGTATTGGACTGAAGAGAAGCTACTGTTCTGGTCAGTTTCCTAAGCAGAGTTGAACTAGATATGCCCCTTGTGTGTAGGAAGCACAGTTCTTTGGTTCTGAGCAAGCTCACTGTTCTGGCCCTATAGGAAACACAGGAGAGTAGAAGAGTGCTGTTTTCTCAAAAGCAGAGTGTGTTTCTTGCAAGGCGAGCTAGCGTTTGTTTCCCAGTCCTAAACGGAGTTGAATCCCATGCAGTTTGTGGTCCTACGAGCAAGAGTTGTTTTCTGCTAAGAAGAGTCACTATTGCGCTCCCATTGCCATACACAGTGCAAATAGCACTCGCGTCTGTTCCCAGCAAGTACAGTGTATTGGACTGAAGAGAAGCTACTGTTCTGGTCAGTTTC
>NW_026736201.1:0-80000 GCF_949786415.1 Peromyscus eremicus | reverse complement strand
GAACAGAAGCGAGTGCTATTTGCACTGTGTATGGCAATGGGAGCGCAATAGTGACTTTCCTTACCAGAAAACAACTCTTGCACGTAGGACCAGAAACTGCATGTGATTCAACTACATTTAGGATAGGGAAACAAATGCTAGCTCGCCTTACATGAAACACACTCTGCTTTTGAGAAAAGAGCACTCTTCTACTCCAAAGTTTTTCCTATAGGGTTAGAACATTGAGCTTGCTCAGAACCAAAGAACTGTGTTTCCTACACACGGCCATATCTAGTTCAACTCTGCTAAGGAAACTGACAAGAACAGTAGCCCCTCTTCAGTCCAATACACTGTACTTGCTGGGAAAAGACGCCAGTGCTACTTGCACTGTTTATGGCAATGGGAGCGCAATAGTGACTTTCCTTACCAGAAAACAACTCTTGCTCGTAGGATGAAAAACTGCATGTGATTCAACTCCATTTAGGACTGGGAAACAAACGCTAGCTCGCCTTACAAGAAACACACTCTGCTTTTGAGATAAGATCACTCTTCTACTCTACTGTGTTTCTTATAGGGCAAGAGCAGTGAGCTGCTCAGAACAAAAGAACTGTGCCTCCTACACACACGGCCCATATCTAGTTCAATTCTGCTTAGGAAACTGACAAGAAGAGTAGATCCTCTTCAGTCCAATACACTTTCCATGCTGGGAATAGACGCCAGTGCTATTTGCCCTGTATATGACAATGGGAGTGCAATAGTGACTCTTTTTACCAGAAAAAAACTCGTGCTCGTAGGACCAGAAACTGCATGTGATTCAACTCCGTTTAGTACTGGAAAACAAATGCTAGCTCGTGTTAAAAGAAACACACTCTGCTTTTGAGAAAAGAGCACTCTTCTACTCTACTGTGTTTTCTATGGGGTCCGAACAGTGAGCTTGCTCAGGACAAAAGAACTGTGCCTCCTACACAGGCGGCCGTATATAGTTCAATTCTGCTTATTAAACTGACAAGAACAGTAGATCCTCTTCAGTCCAATACACTGTACATGCTGGGAACAGACGCCAGTGCTATTTGCCCTGTGTATGACAATGGGAGTGCAATAGTGACTATTCTTACCAGAAAACAACTCTTGTTCGTAGGACCATAAACTGCATGGAATTCAATTCCATTTAGGACTGGGAAACAAACTCTAGCTCGCCTTACAATAAACACACTCTGCTTTTGAGAAAAGAGTACTCTTCTACTCTACTGTGTTACCTATGGGGTCCGAACAGTGAGCTTGCTCAGAACAAAAAAACTGTGCTTCCTACACACACGAGCCATATCTAGTTCAACTCTGCTTAGGAACCTATCAAGAACAGTACCTCCTCTTCAGTCCAATACACTGTACTTGCTGGGAACAGACGTGAGTGCTATTTGCACTGTGTATGCAATAGGAGCACAATAGTGACTCTTCTTATCAGAAAACAACTCTTGCTCGTAGGACCAGAAACTGCATGGGATTCAACTCCAGTTAGGACTGGGAAACAAACGCTAGCTCGCCTTGCAAGAAACACACTCTGCTTTTGAGAAAAGATCACTCTTCTACTCTACTGTGTTTCCTATTAGGCAAGAACAGTGAGCTTGCTCAGAAAAAAAGAACTGTGCTTCCTACACACACGGCCATATCTAGTTCAATTCTTCTTAGGAAACAGAAAAGAATAGTAGGACCTCTTCAGTCCAATACACTGTACATGCTGGGAATAGACGCCAGTGCTATTTGCCCTGTGTATGATAATTTGAGCACAATAGTGACTCTTCTTACCAGAAAACAACTCTTGCTCGTAGGACCAGAAACTGCATGGGATTCAACTCCATTTAGGACTGGAAAACAAACACTAGCTAGCCTTACAAGAAACACACTCTGCTTTTGAGAAAAGAGCACTCTTCTACTCTACTGTGTTTCCTAAGTGTTCTGAACATTGAGCTTGCTCAGAACAAAAGAACTGTGCTTCCTTCACACAGGCTATATCTAGTTCAACTCTACTTAGGAAACTAACAAGAACAGTAGCTCCTGTTCAGTCCAATACACTGTACATGCTGGGAACAGACGCGAGTGCTTTGCAATGTGTATGGTAATGGGAGCGCAATAGTGACTCTTCTTACCAGAAAACAACTCTTGCTCATAGGACCAAAAACTGCATGGGATTCAACTCCAGTTAGGACTGGGAAACAAACGCTAGCTCGCCTTACAAGAAACACACTCTGCTTTTGAGAAAAGATCACTCTTCTACTCTACTGTGTTTCCTATAGGGCCAAAAGAGTGAGCTTGGTCAGAAAAAAAGAACTGTGCTTCCTACACACGCAGCCATATCTAGTACAATTCTGCCTAGGAAAATGACAAGTACAGTAGATTCTTTTCAGTCCAATACACTGTACTTGCTGGGAACAGACTCCAGTGCTATTTGCCCTGTGTATGACAATGGGAGCACAATAGTGACTCTTCTTACCAGAAAAAAACTCGTGCTCATAGGACCAGAAACTGCATGTGATTCAAATCCATGTAGGACTGGAAAACAAACACTATCTCGCCTTACAAGAAACACACTCTGCTTTTTAGAAAAGAGCACTCTTCTACTCTACTGTGTTTTCTTGGGTTGGAACAGTGAGCTTGCTCAGAACAAAAGAACTGAGCTTCCTACACACACGGCCATATCTAGTTCAATTCTGCTTATTAAACTGACAAGAACAGTAGATCCTCTTCAGTCCAATACACTGTACATCCTGGGAACAGAAGCCAGTGCTATTTGCCCTGTGTATGACAATGGGAGCGCAATAGTGACTATTCTTACCAGAAAACATCTCTTGCTCGTAGGAAAAGAAACTGCATGGGATTCAACTCCATTTAGGACTGGGAAACAATCGCTAGCTTGCCTTACGAGAAACACACTCTGCTTTTGACAAAAAAGCACTCTTCCACTCTACTGTGTTTCCTATGGGTTCTGAACAGTGAGCTTGCTCAGAACAAAAGAACTGTGCTTCCTTCACACACCGGCCATGTCTAGTTCAATTCTGCTTAGGAAACTGACAAGAGCAGTAGCTCCTCTCCAGTCCAATACACTGTACTTGCAGGGAACAGACGCGAGTGCTATTTGAACTGTGTATGCAATAGGAGCGCAATAGTGACTCTTCTTATCAGAAAACAACTCTTGCTCGTAGGACCAGAAACTGCATGGGATTCAACTCCATTTAGAACTGGGAAAAGAACGCTAGCTCACCTTAAAAGAAACACACTCTGCTTTTGAGAAAAGAGCACTCTTCTACTCTAATGTTTTTCCTATAGGGTTAGAACAGTGAGCTTGCTCAGAACAAAAGAATTGTGCTGCCTACACACACGGGCCATGTATAGTTCAACTCTGCTAAGGAAACTGACACGAACAGTATCTCCTCTTCAGTCCAATATACTGTACTTGCTGGGAACAGACAGGAGTGCTATTTGCACTGTGTATGGCAATGGGAGCGCAATAGTGACTTTCCTTACCAGAAAACAACTCTTGCTCGTAGGACGAAAAACTGCATGTGATTCAACTCCATTTTGGACTGGGAAACAAACGCTAGCTCGCCTTACAAGAAACACACTCTGCTTTTGAGAAAGATCACTCTTCTATTCTACTGTGTTTCTTATAGGGCAAGAACAGTGAGCTTGCTCAGAACAAAAGAACTGTGCTTCCTACACACACGGCATATCTAGTTCAATTCTGCTTAGGAAACTGACAAGAACAGTAGATCCTCTTCAGTCCAATACACTTTACATGCTGGGAATAGACGCGAGTGCTATTTGCACTGTGTATGCAATAGGAGCGCAATAGTGTCTCTTCTTATAAGAAAACAACTCTTGCTCGTAGGACCAGAAACTGCATGTGATTCAACTCCAGTTAGGACTGGGAAACAAACGCTAGCTTGCATTGCAAGAAACACACTCTGCTTTTGAGAAAAGATCACTCTTCTACTCTACTGTGTTTCCTATTAGGCAAGAACAGTGAGCTTGCTGAGAACAAAAGAACTGTGCTTCCTACACACACGGGCTATATCTACTTCAATTCTGCTTAGGAAACTGAAAAGAATAGTAGATCCTCTTCAGTCCAATACACTGTACATGCTGGGAACAGACGCCAGTGCTATTTGCACTGTGTATGACAATTTGAGCTCAATAGTGACTCTTCTTACCAGAAAACAACTCTTGCTCATAGGACCAGAAACTGCATGTGATTCAACTCCTTTTAGGACTGCGAAACAAACGCTAGCTAGCCTTACAAGAAACACACTCTGCTTTTGAGAAAAGATCACTCTTCTACTCTACTGTGTTTCTTATAGGGCAAGAACAGTTAGCTTGCTCAGAACAAAAGAACTGTGCTTCCTACACACACGGCATATCTAGTTCAATTCTGCTTAGGAAACTGACAAGAACAGTAGATCCTCTTCAGTCCAATACACTTTACATGCTGGGAATAGACGACAGTGCTATTTGCCCTGTGTATGACAATTTGAGCGCAATAGCGTCTCTTCTTACCAGAAAACAACTCTTGCTCATAGGACCAGAAACTGCATGTGATTCAACTCCATTTAGGACTGGGAAAAAAATGCTAGCTCGCCTTACAAGAAGCACACTCTGCTTTTGAGAAAAGAGCACTCTTCTACTCTACTGTGTTTCCTAAGGGTTATGAACAGTGTGCTTGCTCAGAACAAAAGAACTGTGATTCCTTCACACACGGTCCATATATAGTTCAACTCAGCTTAGGAAACTGACAAGAACAGTAGCTCCTGTTCAGTCCAATACACTGTACATGCTGGGAACAGACGGCAGTGTTATTTGCCCTGTGTATGACAATGGGAGTGCAATAGTGACTCTTCTTACCAGAAAAAAACTCTTGCTCGTAGGACCAGAAACTGCATGTGATTCAACTCCATTTAGGACTGGAAAACAAACGCTAGCTCGCCTTACAAGAAACACACTCTGCTTTTGCGAAAAGAGCACTCTTCTACTCTACTGTATTTTCTATGGGGTCCGAACAGTGAGCTTGCTCAGAACAAAAGTACTGTGCTTCCTACACACACGGCCATATCTAGTTCAATTCTGCTTATTAAACTGACAAGAACAGTAGATCATCTTCAGTCCAATACACTGTACATGCTGGGAACAGACACCAGGGCTATTTGCCCTGTGTATGACAATGGGAGCGCAATAGTGACTATTCTTACCAGAAAACATCTCTTGCTCGAAGGAAAAGAAACTGCATGGGATTCAACTCCATTTAGGACTGGGAAACAATCGCTAGCTTGCCTTACAAGAAACACACTCTGCTTTTGACAAAAGAGCACTCTTCTACTCTACTGTGTTTCCTAAGGGTTCTGAACAGTGAGCTTGCTCAGAACAAAAGAACTGTGCTTCCTACACACACGGCCATATCTAGTTCAATTTTGCTTAGGAAACTGAAAAGAATGGTAGATCCTCTTCAGTCCAATACACTGTACATGGTGGGAATAGACGCTAGTGCTATTTGCCCTGTGTATGACAATTTGAGCGCAATAGTGACTCTTCTTACCAGAAAACAACTCTTGCTCGTAGGACCAGAAACTGCATGGGATTCAACTCCATTTAGGACTGGAAAACAAACACTAGCTAGCCTTACAAGAAACACACTCTGCTTTTGAGAAAAGAGCACTCTTCTACTCTACTGTGTTTCCTAAGCGTTCTGAACAGTGTGCTTGCTCAGAACAAAAGAACTGTGCTTCCTTCACACACGGGCCATATATAGTTCAACTCTGCTTAGGAAACTGACAAGAACAGTAGCTCCTGTTCAGTCCAATACACTGTACATGCTGGGAACAGACGTGAGTGCTACTTGCAATGTGTATGGCAATGGGAGCACAATAGTGACTCTTCTTACCAGAAAACAACTCTTGATCATAGGACCAGAAACTTCATGTGATTCAACTCCATTTAGGACTGGGAATCAAACGCTAGCTCGCCTTACAAGAAACTCACTCTGCTTTTGAGAAAAGATCACTCTTCTACTCTACTGTGTTTCCTATAGAGCCAAAACAGTGAGCTTGCTCAGAACAAAAGAACTGTGCTTCCTACACACACGGCCATATCTTGTTCAATTCTGCTTAGGAAACTGACAAGAACAGTAGATCCTTTTGAGTCCAATACACTGTACTTGCTGGGAACAGACGCCAGTGCTATTTGCCCTGCGTATGACAATGGGAGCACAATAGTGACTCTTCTTACCAGAAAACAACTCTTGCTCGTAGGACCAGAAACTGCATGTGATTCAACTCCATTTAGGACTGGAAAACAAACGCTAGCTCGCCTTACAAGAAACACACTATGCTTTTGATAAATAGCACTCTTCTACTCTACTGTGTTTCCAAAGGGGTCCGAACAGTGAGCTTGCTCAGAACAAAAGAACTGTGCTTCCTACACACACGGGCCATATCTAGTTCAACTCTGCTTAGGAAACTGACAAGAACAGTAGCTCCTCTTCAGTCCAATACACTGTACTTGCTGGGAACAGACGCGAGTGCTATTTGCACTGTGTATGGCAAAGGGAGCACAATAGTGACTTTCCTTACCAGAAAACAACTCTTGCTCGTAGGACAAAAAACTGCATGTGATTCATATCCATTTAGGACTGGAAAACAAACGCTAGCTCGCCTTACAAGAAGCACACTCTGCTTTTGAGAAAAGAGCACTCTTCTACTGTACTGTTTTTCCTAAGTGTTATAAACAGTGAGCTTGCTCAGAACAAAAGAACTGTGCTTCCTTCACACACGGGCCATATGTAGTTCAACTCTGCTTAGGAAACTGACAAGAACAGTAGCTCCTGTTCATTCCAATACACTGTACATGCTGGGAACAAACGCCAGTGCTATTTGCCCTGTGTATGACAATGGGAGTGCAATAGTGACTCTTCTTACCAGAAAAAAACTCGTGCACGTAGGACCAGAAACTGCATGTGATTCATATCCATTTAGGACTGGAAAACAAACGGTAGCTCGCCTTACAAGAAACACACTCTGCTTTTGAGAAAAGAGCACTCTTCTACTCTACTGTGTTTTCTATGGGGTCTGAACAGTGAGCTTGCTCAGAACAAAAGAACTGTGCTTCCTACACACACGGCCATATCTAGTTCAATTCTGCTTATTAAACTGACAAGAACAGTAGATCCTCTTCAGTCCAATACACTGTACATGCTGGGAACAGACGCCAGTGCTATTTGCCCTTTGTATGACAATGGGAGCGCAATAGTGACTATTCTTACCAGAAAACATCTCTTGCTCATAGGAAAAGAAACTGCATGGGATACAACTCCAGTTAGGACTGGGAAACAAACGCTAGCTTGCATTGCAAGAAACACACTCTGCTTTTGAGAAAAGATCACTCTTCTACTCTACTGTGTTTCCTATTAGGCAAGAACAGCGAGCTTGCTCAGAACAAAAGAACTGTGCTTCCTACACACACGGGCTATATCTACTTCAACTCTTCTTAGGAAACTGACAAAAACAGTAGATCCCCTTCAGTCCAATACACTGTACATGCTGGGAACAGACGCCAGTGCTATTTGCCCTGTGTATGACAATGGCAGCACAATAGTGACTCTTCTTACCAGAAAACAACTCTTGCTCATAGGACCAGAAACTGCATGTGATTCAACTCCTTTTAGGACTGCGAAACAAAAGCTAGCTCGCCTTACAAGAAACACACTCTGCTTTTCAGAAAAGAGCACTCTTCTACTCTACTGTGTTTCCTATAGGGCCAGAACCGTGAGTTTGCTCAGAACATAAGAACTGTGCTTCTTACATACACGGGCCATATCTAGTTCAACTCTGCTTAGGAAACTGACAAGAACAGTAGCTCCTCTTCTTTCCGATACACTGTACTTGCTGGGAAGAGACGCGAGGGCTTTTTGTACTGTGGATGGCAATGAGAGCGCAATAGTGACTTTCCTTACCAGAAAACAACTCTTGCTCGTAGGACCAGAAACTGCATGTGATTCAACTCCATTTAGGACTGGGAAACAAACGCTAGCTCGCCTTACAAGAAACACACACTGCTCTTGAGAAAAGAGCACTCTTCTACTCTACTGTGATTCCTATAGGGTCCGAACAGTGAGCTTGCTCAGAACAAAAGAACTGTGCTTCCTACACACACGGCAATACCTAGTTCAATTCTGCTTAGGTACCTGACAAGAACAGTAGATCCTCTTCAGTCCAATACAATATACTTGCTGGGAACAGACGCCAGTGCTATTTGTCCTGTGTATGGCAATGGCAGCGCAATAGTGACTCTTCTTACCATAACTAACTGTTGCTCATAGGACTAAAAACTGCATGTGATTCAACTCCATTTAGGACTGGGAAACAAACGCTAGCTCGCCTTACAAGAAACATACTCTGCTTTTGAGAAAAGAGCACTCTTCTACTCTACTGTGTTTCCTATGGTGTCCGAACAGTGAGCTTGCTCAGAACAAAAGAACTGTGCTTCCTACACACGGGCCATAACTAGTTCAACTCTGCTTAGGAAACTGACAAGAACAGTAGCTCCTCTTCAGTCGGATACACTGTACTTGCTGGGAACAGACGCGAGTACTATTTGCACTGTGTATGGCAATGGGAGCGCAATAGTGACTTTCCTTACGAGAAAGCAACTCTTGCTCGTAGGACCAGAAACTGCATGTGATTCAACTCCATTTAGGACTGAGAATGAAACGCTAGCTCGCCTTACAAGAAACACACTCTGCTTTTGAGAAAAGAGCACTCTTCTACTCTACTGTGTTTCCTATCGTGTCTGAACAGTGAGCTTGCTCAGAACATAAGAACTGTGCTTCTACACACACGGACCATATGTAGTTTAACTCTGCTTAGGAAACTGGCAAGAAGAGTAGCTCCTCTTCTGTGCGATACACTGTACTTGCTGGGAACAGACGCGAGTGCTACTTGCACTGTGTATGGCAATGGGAGCGCAATAGTGACTTTCTTTACCAGAAAAAAATCTCTTGCTCGTAGGACCAGAAACTGCGTGTGATTCAACTCCATTTAGGACTGGGAAACAAATGCTAGCTCGCCTTACATGAAACACACTCTGCTTTTGAGAAAAGAGCACTCTTCTACTCTACTGTGTTTCCTATGGGGTCCGAAGAGTGAACTTGCCCAGAACAAAAGAACTGTGCTTCCTACACACAAGGCCATATCTAGTTCAATTCTGCTTAGGAACCTGACAAGAACAGTAGATCCTCTTCAGTCCCATACACTGTACTTGCTGGGAACAGACGCGAGTATTTTTTGCACTGTGTATGGCAATGGGAGCGCAATAGTGACTTTCCTTACCAGAAAAAAACTCTTGCTCGTAGGACCAGAAACTGCATGTGATTCAACTCTATTTAGGACTGGGAAACAAATGCTACCTCGCCTTACATGAAACACACTCTGCTTTTGAAAAAAGAGCACACTTCTACTCCACTGTGTTTCCTATGGGGTACAAACAGTGAGCTTGCTCAGAACAAAAGAACTGTGCTTCCTACACACATGGACCATATCTAGTTCCACTCTGCTTAGGAAACTGACAAGAACAGTAGCTCCTATTCAGTCCAATACACTGTAATTGCTGGGAACAGACGCGAGTGCTATTTGCATTGTATAAGGCATTTGGATCACAATAGTGACTCTCCTTACCAGAAAACAACTCTTCCTCGTAGGACTAAAAACTTCATGTGACTCAACTCCATTTAGGACTGGGAAACAAATGCGAGCTCGCCTTACAAGAAACACACTCTGCTTTAGAGAAAAGAGCACTCTTCTACTCTACTGTGTTTCCTATAGTGCCAGAACAGTGAGCTTGCACACAACATAAGAACTGTGCCTCCTAAACACACGGGCCATATCTAGTTCAACTCTGCTTAGGAAACTGACAAGAACAGTAGCTCCATTTCAGTCTGATACACTGTACTTGCTGGGAACAGACACATGGGCTATTTGCACTGTGTATGGCAATGGGAGCGCAATAGTGACTTTCCTTACCAGAAAACAACTCTTGCTCATAGGACCAGAAACTGCATGTGATTCCACACCATTTAGGACTGGAAACAAACGATAGCTCGCCTTACAAGAAACACACTCTGCTTTAGAGAAAAGAGCACTCTTCTACTCTACTGTGCTTCCTATAGTGCCAGAACAGTGAGCTTGCACACAACATAAGAACTGTGCCTCCTAAACACACGGGCCATATCTAGTTCAACTCTGCTTAAGAAACTGACAAGAACAGTAGCTCCATTTCAGTCTGATACACTGTACTTGCTGGGAACAGACACATGGGCTATTTGCACTGTGTATGGCAATGGGAGCGCAATAGTGACTTTCCTTACCAGAAAACAACTCTTGCTCATAGGACCAGAAACTGCATGTGATTCCACACCATTTAGGACTGGGAAACAAACGATAGCTCGCCTTACAAGAAACACACTCTGCTTTAGAGAAAAGAGCACTCTTCTACTCTACTGTGTTTCCTATGGGGTCCAAACAGTGAGCTTGATCAGAACAAAAGAACTGTGCTTCCTACACACACGGACCATATGCAGTTCAACTCTGCTTAGCAAACTGACAAGAACAGGAGCTCCTTTTCAGTCAAAAACACTGTACTTGCTGGGAAAAGACGCGAGTGCTATTTGCCTTGTGTAGGGCAACAGGAGCACAATAGTGACTTTCCATACCAGAAAACAACTCTTGTTCATAGGACCAGAAACTGCATGTGATTCCACTCCATTTAGGACTAGGAAACAAACGCTAGCTCGCCTTACAAAAACACACTCTGCTTTTGAGAAAAGAGCACTCTTCTACTCTACTGTGTTTCCTATAGGGCCAGAACAGTGAACTTGCTCAGAACATAAGAAATGTGCTTCCTACACACACGGGACATATCTAGTTCAACTCTGCTTAGGAAACTGACAAGAACAGTAGCTCCTCTTCAGTCTGATACCCTGTACTTGCTGGGAACAGACGCGAGAGCTATTTGCACTGTGTATGGCAAGAGGAGCACAATAGTGACTTTCCTTACCAGAAAACAACTCTTGCCCGTAGGACCAAAAACTGCATGTGATTCAAATCCATTTAGGAATGGGAAACAAACGCTAGCTCGCCTTCCAAGAAACACACTCTGCTTTTGAGAAAAGAGCACTCTTCTACTCTACTGTTTTTCCTATGGTTTCCGAACAGTGAGCTTGCTCAGAACAAAAGAACTGTGCTTCCTACACACATGGCCATATCTAGTTCAATTCTGCTTAGGAACCTGACAAGAACAGTAGCTCCTATTCAGTCCAATACACTGTACTTGCTGGGAACAGACGCCAGTGCTATTTGTCCTGTGTATGGCAAAGGCAGCGCAGTAGTGACTCTTCTTACCATAAAACAACTCTTGCTCATAGAACTACAAACTACATGTGATTGAACTCCATTTAGGACTGGGAAACAATCGCTAGCTTGCCTTACAAGAAACACACTCTGCTTTTGAGAAAAGAGCACTCTTCTACTCTACTGTGTTTCCTATGGGGTCCAAACAGTGAGCTTGCTCAGAACAACAAACTGTGCTTCCTACACACATGGACCATATATAGTTCAACTCTGCTTAGGAAACTGACAAGAACAGTAGCTCCTCTTCAGTCCGATACACTGTACTTGCTGGGAACAGACGCCAGTACTATTTGCACTGTGTATGGCAAAGGGAACGCAATAGTGACTTTCCTTACAAGAAAACAACTCTTGCTCGTAGGACCAGAAACTGCATGTGATTCAACTCCATTTAGGACTGAGAAAGAAACGCTCGCTCGCCTTACAAGAAACATACTCTGCTTTTGAGAAAAGAGCACTCTTCTACTCTACTGTGTTTCCTATGGTGTCCGCACAGTGAGCTTGCTCAGAACAAAAGAATGGTGCTTCCTACACACGGGCCATATCTAGTTCAACTCTGCTTAGGAAACTGGCAAGAACAGTAGCTCCTCTTCAGTCCAATACACTGTACTTGCTGGGAACAGACGTGAGTGCTATTTGCACTGTGTATGGCAATGGGAGCACAATAGTGACTTTCTTTACCAGAAAACAACTCTTGCTCGTAGGACCAGAAACTACATGTGATTCAACTCCATTTAGGACTGGGAAACAAATGCTAGCTTGCCTTACATGAAACACACTCTGCTTTTGAGAAAAGAGCACTCTTCTACTCTACTGTGTTTCCTATGGGGTCCAAACAGTGAGCTTGCTCAGAACAAAAGAACTGTGCTGCCTACACACACGGGCCATATCTAGTTCAACTCTGCTTAGGAAACTAACAAGAACAGTAGATCCTCTTCAGTCCAATACACTGTACTTGCGTGGAAGAGACGCGAGTGCTACTTGCACTGTGTATGGCAATTGGAGCACAATAGTGACTCGTCTTACCAGAAAACCACTCTTGCTCTTAGGACAAAAAACTGCATGTGACTCAACTCCATTTAGGACTGGGAAACAAACGCTAGCTCGCCTTACAAGAAACACACTCTGCTTTTGAGAAAAGAGCACTCTTCTACTATACTGTGTTTCCTATGGGGTGAACAGTGAACTTGCTCAGAACAAAAGAACTGTGCTTCCTACACACAAGGCCATATCTAGTTCAATTCTGCTTAGGAACCTGACAAGAACAGTAGATCCTCTTCAGTCCAATACACTGTACTTGCTGGGAACAGACGCCAGTGCTATTTGTCCTGTGAATGGCAATGGCAGCACAATAGTGACTCTTCTTACCATAAAATAACTCTTGCTCGTAGGACCAGAAACTGCATGTGATTCAACTCCATTTAGGACTGGGAAACAAACGCTAGCTCGCCTTACAAGAAACACACTCTGCTTTGGAGAAAAGAGCACTCTTCTACTCTACTGTGTTTCCTATAGGGCCAGAACAGTGAGCTTGCTCAGAACAAAAGAACTGTGCTTCCTACACATGGGCCATATCTAGTTCAACTCTGCATAGGAAACAGACAAGAAGAGTAGCTCCTCTTCAGTCCAATACACTGTACTTGCTGGGAACAGAAGCGAGAGCTATTTGCACTGTGTATGGCAAGGGGAGCACAATAGTGACTTTTCTTACCAGAAAACAACTCTTGCTCTTAGGACCAGAAACTGCATGAGATTCAACTCCATTTAGGACTGGGAAACAAACGCTAGCTCGCCTTACATGAAACACACTCTGCTTTTGAAAAAAGAGCACACTTCTACTCCACTGTGTTTCCTATGGGGTACAAACAGTGAGCTTGCTCAGAACAAAAGAACTGTGCTTCCTACACACATGGACCATATCTAGTTCAACTCTGCTTAGGAAACTGACAAGAACAGTAGCTCCTATTCAGTCCAATACACTGTACTTGCTGGGAACAGACGCGAGTGCTATTTGCATTGTATAAGGCATTTGGATCGCAATAGTGACTCTTCTTACCAGAAAACAACTCTTCCTCGTAGGACAAAAAACTGCATGTGACTCAACTCCATTTAGGACTGAGAAACAAATGCAAGCTCGCCTTACAAGAAACATACTCTGCTTTAGAGAAAAGAGCACTCTTCTACTGTACTGTGTTTCCTATAGGGCCAGAAGAGTGAGCTTGCTCAGAACATAAGAACTGTGCCTCCTAAACACACGGGCCATATCTAGTTCAACTCTGCTTGGGAAACTGACAAGAACAGTAGATCCTCTTCAGTCCAATACACTGTACTTGCTGGGAACAGACGCGAGAGCTATTTGCACTGTGTATAGCAAGGGGAGCGCAATAGTGACTTTCCTTAACAGAAAACAACTCTTGTTCTTAGGACCAAAAACTGCATGTGATTTAACTCCATTTAGGACTGGGAAACAAACGCTAGCTCGCCTTACACGAAACACACTCTGCTTTTGAGAAAAGAGCACTCTTCTACTCTACTGTGTTTCCTAAGGTGTCCGAACAGTGAGCTTGCTCAGAACAAAAGAACTGTGCTTCCTACACACACGGCCATATCTAGTTCTATTCTGCTTAGGAACCTGACAAGAACAGTAGATCCTCTTCAGTGCAATACACTGTACTTGCTGGGAACAGACGCGAGTATTATTTGCACTGTGTATGGCAATGGGAGTACAATAGTGACTTTCCTTACCAGAAAAAAACTCTTGCTCATAGGACCAGAAACTGCATGTGATTCAACTCTATTTAGGACTGGGAAACAAATGCTACCTCGCCTTACATGAAACACACTCTGCTTTTGAAAAAAGAGCACACTTCTACTCCACTTTGTTTCCTATGGGGTACAAACAGTGAGCTTGCTCAGAACAAAAGAACTGTGCTTCCTACACACATGGACCATATCTAGTTCCACTCTGCTTAGGAAACTGACAAGAACAGTAGCTCCTATTCAGTCCAATACACTGTAATTGCTGGGAAGAGACGCGAGTGCTATTTGGATTGTATAAGGCATTTGGATCGCAATAGTGACTCTTCTTACCAGAAAACAACTCTTCCTCGTAGGACAAAAAACTGCATGTGACTCAACTCCATTTAGGACTGGGAAACAAATGCGAGCTCACCTTACAAGAAACACACTCTGCTTTAGAGAAAAGAGCACTCTTCTACTCTACTGTGTTTCCTATAATGCCAGAACAGTGAGCTTGCTCAGAACATAAGAACTGTGCCTCCTAAACACACGGGCCATATCTAGTTCAACTCTGCTTAGGAAACTGACAAGAACAGTAGCTCCTCTTCAGTCTGATACACTTTATTTGCTGGGAACAGACACATGGGCTATTTGCACTGTGTATGGCAATGGGAGCGCAATAGTGACTTTCCTTACCAGAAAACAACTCTTGCTCATAGGACCAGAAACAGCATGTGATTCCACACCATTTAGGACTGGGAAACAAACGATAGCTCGCCTTACAAGAAACACACTCTGCTTTAGAGAAAAGAGCACTCTTCTACTCTACTGTGCTTCCTATAGTGCCAGAACAGTGAGCTTGCACACAACATAAGAACTGTGCCTCCTAAACACACGGGCCATATCTAGTTCAACTCTGCTTAAGAAACTGACAAGAACAGTAGCTCCATTTCAGTCTGATACACTGTACTTGCTGGGAACAGACACATGGGCTATTTGCACTGTGTATGGCAATGGGAGCGCAATAGTGACTTTCCTTACCAGAAAACAACTCTTGCTCATAGGACCAGAAACTGCATGTGATTCCACACCATTTAGGACTGGGAAACAAACGATAGCTCGCCTTACAAGAAACACACTCTGCTTTAGAGAAAAGAGCACTCTTCTACTCTACTGTGTTTCCTATGGGGTCCAAACAGTGAGCTTGATCAGAACAAAAGAACTGTGCTTCCTACACACACGGACCATATGCAGTTCAACTCTGCTTAGCAAACTGACAAGAACAGGAGCTCCTTTTCAGTCAAAAACACTGTACTTGCTGGGAAAAGACGCGAGTGCTATTTGCCTTGTGTAGGGCAACAGGAGCACAATAGTGACTTTCCATACCAGAAAACAACTCTTGTTCATAGGACCAGAAACTGCATGTGATTCCACTCCATTTAGGACTAGGAAACAAACGCTAGCTCGCCTTACAAAAACACACTCTGCTTTTGAGAAAAGAGCACTCTTCTACTCTACTGTGTTTCCTATAGGGCCAGAACAGTGAACTTGCTCAGAACATAAGAAATGTGCTTCCTACACACACGGGACATATCTAGTTCAACTCTGCTTAGGAAACTGACAAGAACAGTAGCTCCTCTTCAGTCTGATACCCTGTACTTGCTGGGAACAGACGCGAGAGCTATTTGCACTGTGTATGGCAAGAGGAGCACAATAGTGACTTTCCTTACCAGAAAACAACTCTTGCCCGTAGGACCAAAAACTGCATGTGATTCAAATCCATTTAGGAATGGGAAACAAACGCTAGCTCGCCTTCCAAGAAACACACTCTGCTTTTGAGAAAAGAGCACTCTTCTACTCTACTGTTTTTCCTATGGTTTCCGAACAGTGAGCTTGCTCAGAACAAAAGAACTGTGCTTCCTACACACATGGCCATATCTAGTTCAATTCTGCTTAGGAACCTGACAAGAACAGTAGCTCCTATTCAGTCCAATACACTGTACTTGCTGGGAACAGACGCCAGTGCTATTTGTCCTGTGTATGGCAAAGGCAGCGCAGTAGTGACTCTTCTTACCATAAAACAACTCTTGCTCATAGAACTACAAACTACATGTGATTGAACTCCATTTAGGACTGGGAAACAATCGCTAGCTTGCCTTACAAGAAACACACTCTGCTTTTGAGAAAAGAGCACTCTTCTACTCTACTGTGTTTCCTATGGGGTCCAAACAGTGAGCTTGCTCAGAACAACAAACTGTGCTTCCTACACACATGGACCATATATAGTTCAACTCTGCTTAGGAAACTGACAAGAACAGTAGCTCCTCTTCAGTCCGATACACTGTACTTGCTGGGAACAGACGCCAGTACTATTTGCACTGTGTATGGCAAAGGGAACGCAATAGTGACTTTCCTTACAAGAAAACAACTCTTGCTCGTAGGACCAGAAACTGCATGTGATTCAACTCCATTTAGGACTGAGAAAGAAACGCTCGCTCGCCTTACAAGAAACATACTCTGCTTTTGAGAAAAGAGCACTCTTCTACTCTACTGTGTTTCCTATGGTGTCCGCACAGTGAGCTTGCTCAGAACAAAAGAATGGTGCTTCCTACACACGGGCCATATCTAGTTCAACTCTGCTTAGGAAACTGGCAAGAACAGTAGCTCCTCTTCAGTCCAATACACTGTACTTGCTGGGAACAGACGTGAGTGCTATTTGCACTGTGTATGGCAATGGGAGCACAATAGTGACTTTCTTTACCAGAAAACAACTCTTGCTCGTAGGACCAGAAACTACATGTGATTCAACTCCATTTAGGACTGGGAAACAAATGCTAGCTTGCCTTACATGAAACACACTCTGCTTTTGAGAAAAGAGCACTCTTCTACTCTACTGTGTTTCCTATGGGGTCCAAACAGTGAGCTTGCTCAGAACAAAAGAACTGTGCTGCCTACACACACGGGCCATATCTAGTTCAACTCTGCTTAGGAAACTAACAAGAACAGTAGATCCTCTTCAGTCCAATACACTGTACTTGCGTGGAAGAGACGCGAGTGCTACTTGCACTGTGTATGGCAATTGGAGCACAATAGTGACTCGTCTTACCAGAAAACCACTCTTGCTCTTAGGACAAAAAACTGCATGTGACTCAACTCCATTTAGGACTGGGAAACAAACGCTAGCTCGCCTTACAAGAAACACACTCTGCTTTTGAGAAAAGAGCACTCTTCTACTATACTGTGTTTCCTATGGGGTGAACAGTGAACTTGCTCAGAACAAAAGAACTGTGCTTCCTACACACAAGGCCATATCTAGTTCAATTCTGCTTAGGAACCTGACAAGAACAGTAGATCCTCTTCAGTCCAATACACTGTACTTGCTGGGAACAGACGCCAGTGCTATTTGTCCTGTGAATGGCAATGGCAGCACAATAGTGACTCTTCTTACCATAAAATAACTCTTGCTCGTAGGACCAGAAACTGCATGTGATTCAACTCCATTTAGGACTGGGAAACAAACGCTAGCTCGCCTTACAAGAAACACACTCTGCTTTGGAGAAAAGAGCACTCTTCTACTCTACTGTGTTTCCTATAGGGCCAGAACAGTGAGCTTGCTCAGAACAAAAGAACTGTGCTTCCTACACATGGGCCATATCTAGTTCAACTCTGCATAGGAAACAGACAAGAAGAGTAGCTCCTCTTCAGTCCAATACACTGTACTTGCTGGGAACAGAAGCGAGAGCTATTTGCACTGTGTATGGCAAGGGGAGCACAATAGTGACTTTTCTTACCAGAAAACAACTCTTGCTCTTAGGACCAGAAACTGCATGAGATTCAACTCCATTTAGGACTGGGAAACAAACGCTAGCTCGCCTTACATGAAACACACTCTGCTTTTGAAAAAAGAGCACACTTCTACTCCACTGTGTTTCCTATGGGGTACAAACAGTGAGCTTGCTCAGAACAAAAGAACTGTGCTTCCTACACACATGGACCATATCTAGTTCAACTCTGCTTAGGAAACTGACAAGAACAGTAGCTCCTATTCAGTCCAATACACTGTACTTGCTGGGAACAGACGCGAGTGCTATTTGCATTGTATAAGGCATTTGGATCGCAATAGTGACTCTTCTTACCAGAAAACAACTCTTCCTCGTAGGACAAAAAACTGCATGTGACTCAACTCCATTTAGGACTGAGAAACAAATGCAAGCTCGCCTTACAAGAAACATACTCTGCTTTAGAGAAAAGAGCACTCTTCTACTGTACTGTGTTTCCTATAGGGCCAGAAGAGTGAGCTTGCTCAGAACATAAGAACTGTGCCTCCTAAACACACGGGCCATATCTAGTTCAACTCTGCTTGGGAAACTGACAAGAACAGTAGATCCTCTTCAGTCCAATACACTGTACTTGCTGGGAACAGACGCGAGAGCTATTTGCACTGTGTATAGCAAGGGGAGCGCAATAGTGACTTTCCTTAACAGAAAACAACTCTTGTTCTTAGGACCAAAAACTGCATGTGATTTAACTCCATTTAGGACTGGGAAACAAACGCTAGCTCGCCTTACACGAAACACACTCTGCTTTTGAGAAAAGAGCACTCTTCTACTCTACTGTGTTTCCTAAGGTGTCCGAACAGTGAGCTTGCTCAGAACAAAAGAACTGTGCTTCCTACACACACGGCCATATCTAGTTCTATTCTGCTTAGGAACCTGACAAGAACAGTAGATCCTCTTCAGTGCAATACACTGTACTTGCTGGGAACAGACGCGAGTATTATTTGCACTGTGTATGGCAATGGGAGTACAATAGTGACTTTCCTTACCAGAAAAAAACTCTTGCTCATAGGACCAGAAACTGCATGTGATTCAACTCTATTTAGGACTGGGAAACAAATGCTACCTCGCCTTACATGAAACACACTCTGCTTTTGAAAAAAGAGCACACTTCTACTCCACTTTGTTTCCTATGGGGTACAAACAGTGAGCTTGCTCAGAACAAAAGAACTGTGCTTCCTACACACATGGACCATATCTAGTTCCACTCTGCTTAGGAAACTGACAAGAACAGTAGCTCCTATTCAGTCCAATACACTGTAATTGCTGGGAAGAGACGCGAGTGCTATTTGGATTGTATAAGGCATTTGGATCGCAATAGTGACTCTTCTTACCAGAAAACAACTCTTCCTCGTAGGACAAAAAACTGCATGTGACTCAACTCCATTTAGGACTGGGAAACAAATGCGAGCTCACCTTACAAGAAACACACTCTGCTTTAGAGAAAAGAGCACTCTTCTACTCTACTGTGTTTCCTATAATGCCAGAACAGTGAGCTTGCTCAGAACATAAGAACTGTGCCTCCTAAACACACGGGCCATATCTAGTTCAACTCTGCTTAGGAAACTGACAAGAACAGTAGCTCCTCTTCAGTCTGATACACTTTATTTGCTGGGAACAGACACATGGGCTATTTGCACTGTGTATGGCAATGGGAGCGCAATAGTGACTTTCCTTACCAGAAAACAACTCTTGCTCATAGGACCAGAAACAGCATGTGATTCCACACCATTTAGGACTGGGAAACAAACGCTAGCTCGCCTTCCAATAAACACACTCTGCTTTAGAGAAAAGAGCATTCTTCTACTCTACTGTGTTTCCTATGGGGTCCAAACAGTGAGCTTGATCAGAACAAAAGAACTGTGCTTCCTACACACACGGACTATATGTAGTTCAACTCTGCTTAGTAAACTGACAAGAACAGGAGCTCCTATTCAGTCAAAAACACTGTACTTGCTGGGAAAAGACGCGAGTGCTATTTGCCTTGTGTAGGGCAATGGGAGCACAATAGTGACTTTCCTTACCAGAAAACAACTCTTGTTCATAGGACCAGAAACTGCATGTGATTCCACTCCATTTAGGACTAGGAAACAAACGCTAGCTCGCCTTACAAAAACACACTCTGCTTTTGAGAAAAGAGCACTCTTCTACTCTACTGTGTTTCCTATAGGGCCAGAACAGTGAACTTGCTCAGAACATAAGAAATGTGCTTCCTACACACACGGGCCATATCTAGTTCAACTCTGCTTAGGAAACTGACAAGAACAGTAGCTCCTCTTCAGTCTGATACCCTGTACTTGCTGGGAACAGACACGAGAGCTATTTGCACTGTGTATGGCAAGGGGAGCACAATAGTGACTTTCCTTACCAGAAAACAACTCTTGCTCGTAGGACCAGAAACTGCATGTGATTCAACTCCATTTAGGAATGGGAAACAAACGCTAGCTCGCCTTACAAGAAACACACTCTGCTTTTGAGAAAAGAGCACTCTTCTACTCTACTGTTTTTCCTATGGTGTCCGAACAGTGAGCTTGCTCAGAACAAAAGAACTGTGCTTCCTACACACATGGCCATATCTAGTTCAATTCTGCTTAGGAACCAGACAAGAACAGTAGATCCTCTTCAGTCCAATACACTGTACTTGCTGGGAACAGACGCCAGTGCTATTTGTCCTGTGTATGGCAAAGGCAGCGCAATAGTGACTCTTCTTACCATAAAACAACTCTTGCTCATAGAACTACAAACAACATGTGATTCAACTCCATTTAGGACTGGGAAACAAACGCTAGCTCGCCTTACAAGAAACACACTCTGCTTTAGAGAAAAGAGCACTCTTCTACTCTACTGTGTTTCCTATGGGGTCCAAACAGTGAGCTTGCTAAGAACAAAAAACTGTGCTTCCTACACACATGGACCATATCTAGTTCAACTCTGCTTAGGAAACTGACAAGAACAGTAGCTCCTCTTCAGTCCGATACACTGTAATTGCTGGGAACAGACGCCAGTGCTATTTGCCCTGTGTATGGCAATGGCAGCGCAATAGTGACTCTTCTTACCAAAAAACAACTCTTGCTCATAGAACTACAAACTACATGTGATTCAACTCCATTTAGGACTGGGAAACAAACGCTAGCTCGCCTTACAAGAAACACACTCTGCTTTAGAGAAAAGAGCACTCTTCTACTCTACTGTGTTTCCTATGGGGTACAAACAGTGAGCTTGCTCAGAACAAAAAACTGTGCTTCCTACACACGGACCATATGTAGTTCAACTCTGCTTAGGAAACTGACAAGAACAGTAGCTCCTCTTCAGTCTGATACACAGTACTTGCTGGGAACAGACGTGAGTGCTATTTGCACTGTGTATGGCAATTCGAGCACAATAGTGACTTGTCTTACCAGAAAACAACTCTTGCTCTTAAGACAAAAAACTGCATGTGACTCAACTCCATTTAGGACTGGGAAACAAACTCTAGTTCGCCTTACAAGAAACACACTCTGCTTTTGAGAAAAGAGCACTCTTCTACTCTACTGTGTTTCATGTAGGGCCAGAACAGTGAGCTTGCTCAGAACCAAAGAACTGTGTTTCCTACACACGGCCATATCTAGTTCAATTCTGATTAGGAACCTGACAAGAACAGTAGATCCTATTCAGTCCAATACACTGTAATTGCTGGGAACAGACGCCAGTGCTATTTGTCTTGTGTATGGCAATGGCAGAGCAATAGTGACTATTCTTACCATCAAACAACTCTTGCTTGTAGGACCAGAAACTGCATGTGATTCAACTCCATTTAGGACTGGCAAACAAACGCTAGCTCGCCCTACAAGAAACACACTCTGCTTTAGAGAAAAGAGCACTCTTCTACTCTACTGTGTTTCCTATGGGGTCCAAACAGTGAGCTTGCTCAGAACAAAAAACTGTGCTTCCTACACACATGGACCATATCTAGTTCAACTCTGCTTAGGAAACTGACAAGAACAGTAGCTCCTCTTCAGTCCGATACACTGTACTTGCTGGGAACAGACGCGAGAGCTATTTGCACTGTGTATGGCAAGGGGAGCACAATAGTGACTTTCCTTAACAGAAAACAACTCTTGCTTTTAGGACCAAATACTGCATGTGATTCAACTCCATTTAGGACTGGGAAACAAACGCTAGCTCGCCTTACACGAAACACACTCTGCTTTTGAGAAAAGAGCACTCTTCTACTCTACTGTGTTTCCTAAGGTGTCCGAACAGTGAGCTTGCTCAGAACAAAAGAACTGTGCTTCCTACACACACGGCCATATCTAGTTCTATTCTGCTTAGGAACCTGACAAGAACAGTAGACCCTCTTCAGTCCAATACACTGTACTTGCTGGGAACAGACGCGAGTATTATTTGCACTGTGTATGGCAATGGGAGCTCAATAGTGACTTTCCTTACCAGAAAAAAACTCTTGCTCGTAGGACCAGAAACTGCATGTGATTCAACTCTATTTAGGACTGGGAAACAAATGCCAGCTCGCCTTACATGAAACACACTCTGCTTTTGAAAAAAGAGCAAACTTCTACTCCACTGTGTTTCCTATGGGGTACAAACGGTGAGCTTGTTCAGAACAAAAGAACTGTGCTTCCTACACACATGGACCATATCTAGTTCCACTCTGCTTAGGAAACTGAGAAGAACAGTAGCTCCTATTCAGTCCAATACACTGTAATTGCTGGGAACAGACACGAGTGCTATTTGCATTGTATAAGGCATTTGGATCGCAATAGTGACTCTTCTTACCAGAAAACAACTCTTCCTCGTAGGACAAAAAACTGCATGTGACTCAACTCCATTTAGGACTGGGAAACAAATGCGAGCTCGCCTTACAAGAAACACACTCTGCTTTAGAGAAAAGAGCACTCTTCTACTCTACTGTGTTTCCTATAGTGCCAGAACAGTGAGCTTGCTCAGAACATAAGAACTGTGCCTCCTAAACACACGGGCCATATCTAGTTCAACTCTGCTTAGGAAACTGAGAAGAACAGTAGCTCCATTTCAGTCTGATACACTGTACTTGCTGGGAACAGACACATGGGCTATTTGCACTGTGTATGGCAATGGGAGCGCAATAGTGACTTTCCTTACCAGAAAACAACTCTTGCTCATAGGACCAGAAACTGCATGTGATTCCACACCATTTAGGACTGGGAAACAAACGATAGCTCGCCTTACAAGAAACACACTCTGCTTTAGAGAAAAGAGCACTCTTCTACTCTACTGTGTTTCCTATGGGGTCCAAACAGTGAGCTTGATCAGAACAAAAGAACTGTGCTTCCTACACACACGGACCATATGCAGTTCAACTCTGCTTAGCAAACTGACAAGAACAGGAGCTCCTATTCAGTCAAAAACACTGTACTTGCTGGGAAAAGACGCGAGTGCTATTTGCCTTGTGTAAGGCAACGGGAGCACATTAGTGACTTTCCATACCAGAAAACAACTCTTGTTCATAGGACCAGAAACTGCATGTGATTCCACTCCATTTAGGACTAGGAAACAAACGCTAGCTTGCCTTCCAAGAAACACACTCTGCTTTTGAGAAAAGAGCACTCTTCTACTCTACTGTGTTTCCTATAGGGCCAGAACAGTGAACTTGCTCAGAACATAAGAAATGTGCTTCCTACACACACGGGACATATCTAGTTCAACTCTGCTTAGGAAACTGACAAGAACAGTAGCTCCTCTTCAGTCTGATACCCTGTACTTGCTGGGAACAGACGCGAGAGCTATTTGCACTGTGTATGGCAAGAGGAGCACAATAGTGACTTTCCTTACCAGAAAACAACTCTTGCCCGTAGGACCAGAAACTGCATGTGATTCAACTCCATTTAGGAATGGGAAACAAACGCTAGCTCGCCTTCCAAGAAACACACTCTGCTTTTGAGAAAAGAGCACTCTTCTACTCTACTGTTTTTCCTATGGTGTCTGAACAGTGAGCTTGCTCAGAACAAAAGAACTGTGCTTCCTACACACATGGCCATATCTAGTTCAATTCTGCTTAGGAACCTGACAAGAACAGTAGATCCTCTTCAGTCCAATACACTGTACTTGCTGGAAACAGACGCCAGTGCTCTTTGTCCTGTGTATGGCAAAGGCAGCGCAATAGTGACTCTTCTTACCATCAAACAACTCTTGCTCATAGAACTACAAACTACATGTGATTGAACTCCATTTAGGACTGGGAAACAAACGATAGCTCGCCTTACAAGAAACACACTCTGCTTTTGAGAAAAGAGCACTCTTCTACTCTACTGTGTTTCCTATGGGGTCCAAACAGTGAGCTTGCTCAGAACAACAAACTGTGCTTGCTACACACATGGACCATATATAGTTCAACTCTGCTTAGGAAACTGACAAGAACAGTAGCTCCTCTTCAGTCCGATACACTGTACTTGCTGGGAACAGACGCCAGTACTATTTGCACTGTGTATGGCAAAGGGAACGCAATAGTGACTTTCCTTACCAGAAAACAACTCTTGCTCGTAGGACCAGAAACTGCATGTGATTCAACTCCATTTAGGACTGAGAAAGAAACGCAGGCTCACCTTACAAGAAACATACTCTGCTTTTGAGAAAAGAGCACTCTTCTACTCTACTGTGTTTCCTATGGTGTCCGCACAGTGAGCTTGCTCAGAACAAAAGAATGGTGCTTCCTACACACGGGCCATATCTAGTTCAACTCTGCTTAGGAAACTGGCAAGAACAGTAGCTCCTCTTCAGTCCAATACACTGTACTTGCTGGGAACAGACGCGAGTGCTATTTGCACTGTGTATGGCAATGGGAGCACAATAGTGACTTTCTTTACCAGAAAACAACTCTTGCTCGTAGGACCAGAAACTACATGTGATTCAACTCCATTTAGGACTGGGAAACAAATGCTAGCTCGCCTTACATGAAACACACTCTGCTTTTGAGAAAAGAGCACTCTTCTACTCTACTGTGTTTCCTATGGGGTCCAAACAGTGAGCTTGCTCAGAACAAAAGAACTGTGCTGCCTACACACACGGGCCATATCTAGTTCAACTCTGCTTAGGAAACTAACAAGAACAGTAGATCCTCTTCAGTCCAATACACTGTACTTGCGTGGAAGAGACGCGAGTGTTACTTGCACTGTGTATGGCAATTGGAGCACAATAGTGACTCGTCTTACCAGAAAACAACTCTTGCTCTTAGGACAAAAAACTGCATGTGACTCAACTCCATTTAGGACTGGGAAACAAACGCTAGCTCGCCTTACAAGAAACACACTCTGCTTTTGAGAAAAGAGCACTCTTCTACTCTACTGTTTTTCCTATGGGGTGAACAGTGAACTTGCTCAGAACAAAAGAACTGTGCTTCCTACACACAAGGCCATATCTAGTTCAATTCTGCTTAGGAACCTGACAAGAACAGTAGATCCTCTTCAGTCCAATACACTGTACTTGCTGGGAACAGACGCCAGTGCTATTTGTCCTGTGAATGGCAATGGCAGCACAATAGTGACTCTTCTTACCATAAAACAACTCTTGCTCGTAGGACCAGAAACTGCATGTGATTCAACTCCATTTAGGACTGGGAAACAAACGCTAGCTCGCCTTACAAGAAACACACTCTGCTTTGGAGAAAAGAGCACTCTTCTACTCTACTGTGTTTCCTATAGGGCCAGAACAGTGAGCTTGCTCAGAACAAAAGAACTGTGCTTCCTACACATGGGCAATATCTAGTTCAACTCTGCATAGGAAACAGACAAGAAGAGTAGCTCCTCTTCAGTCCAATACACTGTACTTGCTGGGAACAGAAGCGAGAGCTATTTGCACTGTGTATGGCACGGGGAGCACAATAGTGACTTTCCTTAACAGAAAACAACTCTTGCTCTTAGGACCAGAAACTGCATGTGATTCAACTCCATTTAGGACTGGGAAACAAATGCTAGCTCGCCTTACACGAAACACACTCTGCTTTTGAGAAAAGAGCACTCTTCTACTCTACTGTGTTTCTTATGGTGTCCGAACAGTGAGCTTGCTCAGAACAAAAGAACTGTGCTTCCTACACACACGGCCATATCTAGTTCAATTCTGCTTAGGAACCTGACAAGAACAGTAGATCCTCTTCAGTCCAATACACTGTACTTGCTGGGAACAGACGCCAGTGCTATTTGTCCTGTGTATGGCAATGGGAGCGCAATAGTTACTCTTCTTAACGTAAAACAACGCTTGCTCATAGGACTAGAAACTGCATGAGATTCAACTCCATTTAGGACTGGGAAACAAACGCTAGCTCGCCTTACATGAAACACACTCTGCTTTTGAAAAAAGAGCACACTTCTACTCCACTGTGTTTCCTATGGGGTACAAACAGTGAGCTTGCTCAGAACAAAAGAACTGTGCTTCCTACACACATGGACCATATCTAGTTCAACTCTGCTTAGGAAACTGACAAGAACAGTAGCTCCTATTCAGTCCAATACACTGTACTTGCTGGGAACAGACGCGAGTGCTATTTGCATTGTATAAGGCATTTGGATCGCAATAGTGACTCTTCTTACCAGAAAACAACTCTTCCTCGTAGGACAAAAAACTGCATGTGACTCAACTCCATTTAGGACTGGGAAACAAATGCGAGCTCACCTTACAAGAAACACACTCTGCTTTAGAGAAAAGAGCACTCTTCTACTCTACTGTGTTTCCTATAATGCCAGAACAGTGAGCTTGCTCAGAACATAAGAACTGTGCCTCCTAAACACACGGGCCATATCTAGTTCAACTCTGCTTAGGAAACTGACAAGAACAGTAGCTCCTCTTCAGTCTGATACACTTTATTTGCTGGGAACAGACACATGGGCTATTTGCACTGTGTATGGCAATGGGAGCGCAATAGTGACTTTCCTTACCAGAAAACAACTCTTGCTCATAGGACCAGAAACTGCATGTGATTCCACACCATTTAGGACTGGGAAACAAACGATAGCTCGCCTTACAAGAAACACACTCTGCTTTAGAGAAAAGAGCACTCTTCTACTCTACTGTGTTTCCTATGGGTTCCAAACAGTGAGCTTGATCAGAACAAAAGAACTGTGCTTCCTACACACACGGACCATATGTAGTTCAACTCTGCTTAGTAAACTGACAAGAACAGGAGCTCCTATTCAGTCAAAAACACTGTACTTGCTGGGAAAAGATGCGAGTGCTATTTGCCTTGTGTAGGGCAATGGGAGCACAATAGTGACTTTCCTTACCAGAAAACAACTCTTGTTCATAGGACCAGAAACTGCATGTGATTCCACTCCATTTAGGACTAGGAAACAAACGCTAGCTCGCCTTACAAAAACACACTCTGCTTTTGAGAAAAGAGCACTCTTCTACTCTACTGTGTTTCCTATAGGGCCAGAACAGTGAACTTGCTCAGAACATAAGAAATGTGCTTCCTACACACACGGGCCATATCTAGTTCAACTCTGCTTAGGAAACTGACAAGAACAGTAGCTCCTCTTCAGTCTGATACCCTGTATTTGCTGGGAACAGACGCGAGAGCTATTTGCACTGTGTATGGCAAGGGGAGCACAATAGTGACTTTCCTTACCAGAAAACAACTCTTGCTCGTAGGACCAGAAACTGCATGTGATTCAACTCCATTTAGGAATGGGAAACAAACGCTAGCTCGCCTTACAAGAAACACACTCTGCTTTTGAGAAAAGAGCACTCTTCTACTCTACTGTTTTTCCTATGGTGTCCGAACAGTGAGCTTGCTCAGAACAAAAGAACTGTGCTTCCTACACACATGGCCATATCTAGTTCAATTCTGCTTAGGAACCTGACAAGAACAGTAGATCCTCTTCAGTCCAATACACTGTACTTGCTGGGAACAGACGCCAGTGCTATTTGTCCTGTGTATGGCAATGGCAGCGCAATAGTGACTCTTCTTACCATAAAAAAACTCTTGCTCATAGAACTACAAACAACATGTGATTCAACTCCATTTAGGACTGGAAAACAAACGCTAGCTCGCCTTACAAGAAACACACTCTGCTTTAGAGAAAAGAGCACTCTTTTACTCTACTGTGTTTCCTATGGGGTCCAAACAGTGAGCTTGCTCAGAACAAAAAACTGTGCTTCCTACACACATGGACCATATCTAGTTCAACTCTGCTTAGGAAACTGACAAGAACAGTAGCTCCTCTTCAGTCCGATACACTGTAATTGCTGGGAACAGAAGCGAGTGCTATTTGCCCTGTGTATGGCAATGGGAGCGCAATAGTGACTTTCCTTACCAGAAAACAACTCTTGCTCGTAGGACCAGAAACTGCATGTGATTCAACTCCATTTAGGAATGGGAAACAAACGCTAGCTCGCCATCCAAGAAACACACTCTGCTTTTGAGAAAAGAGCACTCTTCTACTCTACTGTTTTTCCTATGGTGTCCGAACAGTGAGCTTGCTCAGAACAAAAGAACTGTGCTTCCTACACACATGGCCATATCTAGTTCAATTCTGCTTAGGAACCTGACAAGAACAGTAGATCCTCTTCAGTCCAATACACTGTACTTGCTGGGAACAGACGCCAGTGCTATTTGTCCTGTGTATGGCAATGGCAGCGCAATAGTGACTCTTCTTACCATAAAACAACTCTTGCTCATAGAACTACAAACTACATGTGATTCAACTCCATTTAGGACTGGGAAACAAACGCTAGCTCGCCTTACAAGAAACACACTCTGCTTTAGAGAAAAGAGCACTCTTCTACTCTACTGTGTTTCCTATGGGGTCCAAACAGTGAGCTTGCTCAGAACAAAAAACTGTGCTTCCTACACACGGACCATATGTAGTTCAACTCTGCTTAGGAAACTGACAAGAACAGTAGCTCCTCTTCAGTCTGATACACAGTACTTGCTGGGAACAGACGTGAGTGCTATTTGCACTGTGTATGGCAATTCGAGCATAATAGTGACTTGTCTTACCTAAAAACAACTCTTGCTCTTAAGACAAAAAACTGCATGTGACTCAACTCCATTTAGGACTGGGAAACAAACTCTAGTTCGCCTTACAAGAAACACACTCTGCTTTTGAGAAAAGAGCACTCTTCTACTCTACTGTGTTTCCTGTAGGGCCAGAACAGTGGAATTGCTCAGAACCAAAGAACTGTGTTTCCTACACACGGCCATATCTAGTTCAATTCTGATTAGGAACCTGACAAGAACAGTAGATCCTATTCAGTCCAATACACTGTAATTGCTGGGAACAGACGCCAGTGCTATTTGTCTTGTGTATGGCAATGGCAGAGCAATAGTGACTATTCTTACCATAAAACAACTCTTGCTTGTAGGACCAGAAACTGCATGTGATTCAACTCCATTTAGGACTGGCAAACAAACGCTAGCTCGCCCTACAAGAAACACACTCTGCTTTAGAGAAAAGAGCACTCTTCTACTCTACTGTGTTTCCTATGGGGTCCAAACAGTGAGCTTGCTCAGAACAAAAAACTGTGCTTCCTACACACATGGACCATATCTAGTTCAACTCTGCTTAGGAAACTGACAAGAACAGTAGCTCCTCTTCAGTCCGATACACTGTACTTGCTGGGAACAGACGCGAGAGCTATTTGCACTGTGTATGGCAAGGGGAGCACAATAGTGACTTTCCTTAACAGAAAACAACTCTTGCTTTTAGGACCAAATACTGCATGTGATTCAACTCCATTTAGGACTGGGAAACAAACGCTAGCTCGCCTTACACGAAACACACTCTGCTTTTGAGAAAAGAGCACTCTTCTACTCTACTGTGTTTCCTAAGGTTTCCGAACATTGAGCTTGCTCAGAACAAAAGAACTGTGCTTCCTACACACACGGCCATATCTAGTTCTATTCTGCTTAGGAACCTGACAAGAACAGTAGACCCTCTTCAGTCCAATACACTGTACTTGCTGGGAACAGACGCGAGTATTATTTGTACTGTGTAGGGCAATGGGAGCACAATAGTGACTTTCCTTACCAGAAAAAAACTCTTGCTCGTAGGACCAAAAACTGCATGTGATTCAACTCTATTTAGGACTGGGAAACAAATGCCAGCTCGCCTTACATGAAACACACTCTGCTTTTGAAAAAAGAGCAAACTTCTACTCCACTGTGTTTCCTATGGGGTACAAACAGTGAGCTTGTTCAGAACAAAAGAACTGTGCTTCCTACACACATGGACCATATCTAGTTCCACTCTGCTTAGGAAACTGACAAGAACAGTAGCTCCTATTCAGTCCAATACACTGTAATTGCTGGGAACAGACACGAGTGCTATTTGCATTGTATAAGGCATTTGGATCGCAATAGTGACTCTTCTTACCAGAAAACAACTCTTCCTCGTAGGACAAAAAACTGCATGTGACTCAACTCCATTTAGGACTGGGAAACAAATGCGAGCTCGCCTTACAAGAAACACACTCTGCTTTAGAGAAAAGAGCACTCTTCTACTCTACTGTGTTTCCTATAGTGCCAGAACATCGAGCTTGCTCAGAACATAAGAACTGTGCCTCCTAAACACACGGGCCATATCTAGTTCAACTCTGCTTAGGAAACTGACAAGAACAGTAGCTCCATTTCAGTCTGATACACTGTACTTGCTGGGAACAGACACATGGGCTATTTGCACTGTGTATGGCAATGGGAGCACAATAGCGACTTTCCTTACCAGAAAACAACTCTTGCTCATAGGACCAGAAACTGCATGTGATTCCACACCATTTAGGACTGGGAAACAAACGATAGCTCTTTTTACAAGAAACACACTCTGCTTTAGAGAAAAGAGCACTCTTCTACTCTACTGTGTTTCCTATGGGGTCCAAACAGTGAGCTTGATCAGAACAAAAGAACTGTGCTTCCTACACACACGGACCATATGCAGTTCAACTCTGCTTAGCAAACTGACAAGAACAGGAGCTCCTATTCAGTCAAAAACACTGTACTTGCTGGGAAAAGACGCGAGTGCTATTTGCCCTGTGTAGGGAAACGGGAGCACAATAGTGACTTTCCATACCAGAAAACAACTCTTGTTCATAGGACCAGAAACTGCATGTGATTCCACTCCATTTAGGACTAGGAAACAAACGCTAGCTCGCCTTACAAAAACACACTCTGCTTTTGAGAAAAGAGCACTCTTCTACTCTACTGTGTTTCCTATAGGGCCAGAACAGTGAACTTGCTCTGAACATAAGAAATGTGCTTCCTACACACACGGGCCATATCTAGTTCAACTCTGCTTAGGAAACTGACAAGAACAGTAGCTCCTCTTCAGTCTGATACACTGTACTTGCTGGGAACAGACGCGAGAGCTATTTGCACTGTGTATGGCAAGGGGAGCGCAATAGTGACTTTCCTTACCAGAAAACAACTCTTGCTCATAGGACCAGAAACTGCATGTGATTCAACTCCATTTAGGAATGGGAAACAAACGCTAGCTCGCCTTACAAGAAACACACTCTGCTTTTGAGAAAAGAGCACTCTTCTACTCTACTGTTTTTCCTATGGTGTCCGAACAGTGTGCTTGCTCAGAACAACAAACTGTGCTTCCTACACACATGGACCATATCTAGTTCAACTCTGCTTAGGAAACTGACAAGAACAGTAGCTCCTCTTCAGTCCGATACACTGTAATTGCTGGGAACAGAAGCGAGTGCTATTTGTACTGTGTATGGCAATGGGAACGCAATAGTGACTTTCCTTACCAGAAAACAACTCTTGCTCGTAGGACCAGAAACTGCATGTGATTCAACTCCATTTAGGACTGGGAAACAAACGCTAGCTCGCCTTACAAGAAACACACTCTGCTTTAGAGAAAAGAGCACTCTTCTACTCTACTGTGTTTCCTGTAGGGCCAGAACAGTTAGCTTGCTCAGAACAAAACAACTGTGTTTCCTACACACGCCCATATCTAGTTCAATTCTGATTAGGAACCTGACAAGAACAGTAGATCCTCTTCAGTCCAATACACTGTAATCCTGGGAACAGACGCCAGTGCTATTTGTCTTGTGTATGGCAATGGGAGCGCAATAGTGACTATTCTTACCATAAAACAATTCTTGCTTGTAGGACCAGAAACTGCATGTGATTCAACTCCATTTAGGACTGGCAAACAAACGCTAGCTCGCCTTACAAGAAACACACTCTGCTTTAGAGAAAAGAGCACTCTTCTACTCTACTGTGTTTCCTATGGGTCCAAACAGTGAGCTTGCTCAGAACAAAAAACTGTGCTTCCTACACACATGGACCATATCTAGTTCAACTCTGCTTAGGAAACTGACAAGAACAGTAGCTCCTCTTCAGTCCGACACACTCTACTTGCTGGGAACAGACGCGAGAGCTATTTGCACTGTGTATGGCAAGGGGAGCACAATAGTGACTTTTCTTAACAGAAAACAACTCTTGCTCTTAGGACCAAAAACTGCATGTGATTCAACTCTATTTAGGACTGGGAAACAAACGCTAGCTCGCCTTACAAGAAACACACTCTGCTTTAGAGAAAAGAGCACTCTTCTACTCTACTGTGTTTCCTATGGGGTCCAAACAGTGAGCTTGATCAGAACAAAAGAACTGTGCTTCCTACACACACGGACCATATGCAGTTCAACTCTGCTTAGCAAACTGACAAGAACAGGAGCTCCTATTCAGTCAAAAACACTGTACTTGCTGGGAAAAGACGCGAGTGCTATTTGCCTTGTGTAGGGCAATGGGAGCACAATAGTGACTTTCCTTACCAGAAAACAACTCTTGTTCATAGGACCAGAAACTGCATGTGATTCCACTCCATTTAGGACTAGGAAACAAACGCTAGCTCGCCTTACAAAAACACACTCTGCTTTTGAGAAAAGAGCACTCTTCTCCTCTACTGTGTTTCCTATAGGGCCAGAACAGTGAACTTGCTCTGAACATAAGAAATGTGCTTCCTACACACACGGGCCATATCTAGTTCAACTCTGCTTAGGAAACTGACAAGAACAGTAGCTCCTCTTCAGTCTGATACACTGTACTTGCTGGGAACAGACGCGAGAGCTATTTGCACTGTGTATGGCAAGGGGAGCGCAATAGTGACTTTCCTTACCAGAAAACAACTCTTGCTCATAGGACCAGAAACTGCATGTGATTCAACTCCATTTAGGAATGGGAAACAAACGCTAGCTCGCCTTACAAGAAACACACTCTGCTTTTGAGTAAAGAGCACTCTTCTACTCTACTGTTTTTCCTATGGTGTCCGAACAGTGTGCTTGCTCAGAACAAAAGAACTGTGCTTCCTACACACATGGCCATATCTAGTTCAATTCTGCTTAGGAACCTGACAAGAACAGTAGATCCTCTTCAGTCCAATACACTGTACTTGCTGGGAACAGACGCCAGTGCTATTTGTCCTGTGTATGGCAATGGCAGCGCAATAGTGACTCTTCTTACCATAAAACAACTCTTGCTCATAGAACTACAAACTACATGTGATTCAACTCCATTTAGGACTGGGAAACAAACGCTAGCTCGCCTTACAAGAAAAACACTCTGCTTTAGAGAAAAGAGCACTCTTCTACTCTACTGTGTTTCCTATGGGGTCCAAACAGTGAGCTTGCTCAGAACAAAAAACTGTGCTTCCTACACACGGACCATATGTAGTTCAACTCTGCTTAGGAAACTGACAAGAACAGTAGCTCCTCTTCAACTGATACACAGTACTTGCTCGGAACAGACGTGAGTGCTATTTGCACTGTGTATGGCAATTCGAGCACAATAGTGACTTGTCTTACCAGAAAACAACTCTTGCTCTTAAGACAAAAAACTGCATGTGACACAACTCCATTTAGGACTGGGAAACAAACTCTAGCTCGCCTTACAAGAAACACACTCTGCTTTTGAGAAAAGAGCACTCTTCTACTCTACTGTGTTTCCTGTAGGGCCAGAACAGTGAGCTTGCTCAGAACAAAAGAACTGTGTTTCCTACACACGGCCATATCTAGTTCAATTCTGATTAGGAACCTGACAAGAACAGTAGATCCTATTCAGTCCGATACACTGTAATTGCTGGGAACAGAAGCGAGTGCTATTTGCACTGTGTATGGCAATGGGAGCGCAATAGTGACTTTCCTTACCAGAAAACAACTCTTGCTCGTAGGACCAGAAACTGCATGTGATTCAACTACATTTAGGATAGGGAAACAAATGCTAGCTCGCCTTACATGAAACACACTCTGCTTTTGAGAAAAGAGCACTCTTCTACTCCAAAGTTTTTCCTATAGGGTTAGAACATTGAGCTTGCTCAGAACCAAAGAACTGTGTTTCCTACACACGGCCATATCTAGTTCAACTCTGCTAAGGAAACTGACAAGAACAGTAGCCCCTCTTCAGTCCAATACACTGTACTTGCTGGGAAAAAACGCGAGTGCTATTTGCACTGTTTATGGCAATGGGTGCGCAATAGTGACTTTCCTTACCAGAAAACAACTCTTGCTCGTAGGATGAAAAACTGCATGTGATTCAACTCCATTTAGGACTGGGAAACAAACGCTAGCTCGCCTTACAAGAAGCACACTCTGCTTTTGAGATAAGATCACTCTTCTACTCTACTGTGTTTCTTATAGGGCAAGAGCAGTGAGCTGCTCAGAACAAAAGAACTGTGCCTCCTACACACACGGCCCATATCTAGTTCAATTCTGCTTAGGAAACTGACAAGAACAGTAGATCCTCTTCAGTCCAATACACTTTCCATGCTGGGAATAGACGCCAGTGCTATTTGCCCTGTATATGACAATGGGAGTGCAATAGTGACTCTTTTTACCAGAAAAAAACTCGTGCTCGTAGGACCAGAAACTGCATGTGATTCAACTCCGTTTAGTACTGGAAAACAAATGCTAGCTCGCTTTAAAAGAAACACACTCTGCTTTTGAGAAAAGAGCACTCTTCTACTCTACTGTGTTTTCTATGGGGTCCGAACAGTGAGCTTGCTCAGGACAAAAGAACTGTGCCTCCTACACAGGCAGCCGTATATAGTTCAATTCTGCTTATTAAACTGACAAGAACAGTAGATCCTCTTCAGTCCAATACACTGTACATGCTGGGAACAGACGCCAGTGCTATTTGCCCTGTGTATGACAATGGGAGTGCAATAGTGACTATTCTTACCAGAAAAAAACTCTTGTTCGTAGGACCATAAACTGCATGGAATTCAATTCCATTTAGGACTGGGAAACAAACTCTAGCTCGCCTTACAATAAACACACTCTGCTTTTGAGAAAAGAGTACTCTTCTACTCTACTGTGTTACCTATGGGGTCCGAACAGTGAGCTTGCTCAGAATAAAAAAACTGTGCTTCCTACACACACGAGCCATATCTAGTTCAACTCTGCTTAGGAACCTATCAAGAACAGTACCTCCTCTTCAGTCCAATACACTGTACTTGCTGGGAACAGACGTGAGTGCTATTTGCACTGTGTATGCAATAGGAGCACAATAGTGACTCTTCTTATCAGAAAACAACTCTTGCTCGTAGGACCAGAAACTGCATGGGATTCAACTCCAGTTAGGACTGGGAAACAAACGCTAGCTCGCCTTGCAAGAAACACACTCTGCTTTTGAGAAAAGATCACTCTTCTACTCTACTGTGTTTCCTATTAGGCAAGAACAGTGAGCTTGCTCAGAACAAAAGAACTGTGCTTCCTACACACACGGCCATATCTAGTTCAATTCTTCTTAGGAAACAGAAAAGAATAGTAGGACCTCTTCAGTCCAATACACTGTACATGCTGGGAATAGACGCCAGTGCTATTTGCCCTGTGTATGATAATTTGAGCACAATAGTGACTCTTCTTACCAGAAAACAACTCTTGCTCGTAGGACCAGAAACTGCATGGGATTCAACTCCATTTAGGACTGGAAAACAAACACTAGCTAGCCTTACAAGAAACACACTCTGCTTTTGAGAAAAGAGCACTCTTCTACTCTACTGTGTTTCCTAAGGGTTCTGAACATTGAGCTTGCTCAGAACAAAAGAACTGTGCTACCTTCACACAGGCCATATCTAGTTCAACTCTACTTAGGAAACTAACAAGAACAGTAGCTCCTGTTCAGTCCAATACACTGTACATGCTGGGAACAGACGCGAGTGCTTTGCAATGTGTATGGTAATGGGAGCGCAATAGTGACTCTTCTTACCAGAAAACAACTCTTGCTCATAGGACCAAAAACTGCATGGGATTCAACTCCCGTTAGGACTGGGAAACAAACGCTAGCTCGCCTTACAAGAAACACACTCTGCTTTTGAGAAAAGATCACTCTTCTACTCTACTGTGTTTCCTATAGGGCCAAAAGAGTGAGCTTGGTCAGAAAAAAAGAACTGTGCTTCCTACACACGCAGCCATATCTAGTACAATTCTGCTTAGGAAAATGACAAGTACAGTAGATTCTTTTCAGTCCAATACACTGTACTTGCTGGGAACAGACTCCAGTGCTATTTGCCCTGTGTATGACAATGGGAGCACAATAGTGACTCTTCTTACCAGAAAAAAACTCGTGCTCATAGGACCAGAAACTGCATGTGATTCAAATCCATGTAGGACTGGAAAACAAACACTAGCTCGCCTTACAAGAAACACACTCTGCTTTTGAGAAAAGAGCACTCTTCTACTCTACTGTGTTTTCTTGGGTTGGAACAGTGAGCTTGCTCAGAACAAAAGAACTGAGCTTCCTACACACACGGCCATATCTAGTTCAATTCTGCTTATTAAACTGACAAGAACAGTAGATCCTCTTCAGTCCAATACACTGTACATCCTGGGAACAGAAGCCAGTGCTATTTGCCCTGTGTATGACAATGGGAGCGGAATAGTGACTATTCTTACCAGAAAACATCTCTTGCTCGTAGGAAAAGAAACTGCATGGGATTCAACTCCATTTAGGACTGGGAAACAATCGCTAGCTTGCCTTACGAGAAACACACTCTGCTTTTGACAAAAAAGCACTCTTCCACTCTACTGTGTTTCCTATGGGTTCTGAACAGTGAGCTTGCTCAGAACAAAAGAACTGTGCTTCCTACACACACCGGCCATGTCTAGTTCAACTCTGCTTAGGAAACTGACAAGAGCAGTAGCTCCTCTCCAGTCCAATACACTGTACTTGCAGGGAACAGACGCGAGTGCTATTTGAACTGTGTATGCAATAGGAGCGCAATAGTGACTCTTCTTTTCAGAAAACAACTCTTCCTCGTAGGACCAGAAACTGCATGGGATTCAACTCCATTTAGAACTGGGAAAAGAACGCTAGCTCACCTTAAAAGAAACACACTCTGCTTTTGAGAAAAGAGCACTCTTCTACTCTAATGTTTTTCCTATAGGGTTAGAACAGTGAGCTTGCTCAGAACAAAAGAATTGTGCTGCCTACACACACGGGCCATGTATAGTTCAACTCTGCTAAGGAAACTGACACGAACAGTATCTCCTCTTCAGTCCAATACACTGTACTTCCTGGGAACAGACAGGAGTGCTATTTGCACTGTGTATGGCAATGGGAGCGCAATAGTGACTTTCCTTACCAGAAAACAACTCTTGCTCGTAGGACGAAAAACTGCATGTGATTCAACTCCATTTTGGACTGGGAAACAAACGCTAGCTCGCCTTACAAGAAACACACTCTGCTTTTGAGAAAGATCACTCTTCTATTCTACTGTGTTTCTTATAGGGCAAGAACAGTGAGCTTGCTCAGAACAAAAGAACTGTGCTTCCTACACACACGGCATATCTAGTTCAATTCTGCTTAGGAAACTGACAAGAACAGTAGATCCTCTTCAGTCCAATACACTGTACATGCTGGGAATAGACGCGAGTGCTATTTGCACTGTGTATGCAATAGGAGCGCAATAGTGTCTCTTCTTATAAGAAAACAACTCTTGCTCGTAGGACCAGAAACTGCATGTGATTCAACTCCAGTTAGGACTGGGAAACAAACGCTAGCTTGCATTGCAAGAAACACACTCTGCTTTTGAGAAAAGATCACTCTTCTACTCTTCTGTGTTTCCTATTAGGCAAGAACAGTGAGCTTGCTGAGAACAAAAGAACTGTGCTTCCTACACACACGGGCTATATCTACTTCAATTCTGCTTAGGAAACTGAAAAGAATAGTAGATCCTCTTCAGTCCAATACACTGTAAATGCTGGGAACAGACGCCAGTGCTATTTGCCCTGTGTATGACAATTTGAGCTCAATAGTGACTCTTCTTACCAGAAAACAACTCTTGCTCATAGGACCAGAAACTGCATGTGATTCAACTCCTTTTAGGACTGCGAAACAAACGCTAGCTAGCCTTACAAGAAACACACTCTGCTTTTGAGAAAAGATCACTCTTCTACTCTACTGTGTTTCTTATAGGGCAAGAACAGTTAGCTTGCTCAGAACAAAAGAACTGTGCTTCCTACACACACGGCATATCTAGTTCAATTCTGCTTAGGAAACTGACAAGAACAGTAGATCCTCTTCAGTCCAATACACTTTACATGCTGGGAATAGACGCCAGTGCTATTTGCCCTGTGTATGACAATTTGAGCGCAATAGCGTCTCTTCTTACCAGAAAACAACTCTTGCTCATAGGACCAGAAACTGCATGTGATTCAACTCCATTTAGGACTGGGAAAAAAATGCTAGCTCGCCTTACAAGAAGCACACTCTGCTTTTGAGAAAAGAGCACTCTTCTACTCTACTGTGTTTCCTAAGGGTTATGAACAGTGTGCTTGCTCAGAACAAAAGAACTGTGATTCCTTCACACACGGGCCATATATAGTTCAACTCAGCTTAGGAAACTGACAAGAACAGTAGCTCCTGTTCAGTCAAATACACTGTACATGCTGGGAACAGATGTGAGTGCTACTTGCAATGTGTATGGCAATGGGAGCGCAATAGTGACTCTTCTTACCAGAAAACAACTCTTGATCATAGGACCAGAAACTTCATGTGATTCAACTCCATTTAGGACTGCGAATCAAACGCTAGCTCGCCTTACAAGAAACTCACTCTGCTTTTGAGAAAAGATCACTCTTCTACTCTACTGTGTTTCCTATAGAGCCAAAACAGTGAGCTTGCTCAGAACAAAAGAACTGTGCTTCCTACACACACGGCCATATCTTGTTCAATTCTGCTTAGGAAACTGACAAGAACAGTAGATCCTTTTGATCCCAATACACTGTACTTGCTGGGAACAGACGCCAGTGCTATTTGCCCTGCGTATGACAATGGGAGCACAATAGTGACTCTTCTTACCAGAAAACAACTCTTGCTCGTAGGACCAGAAACTGCATGTGATTCAACTCCATTTAGGACTGGAAAACAAACGCTAGCTCGCCTTACAAGAAACACACTATGCTTTTGATAAATAGCACTCTTCTACTCTACTGTGTTTCCAAAGGGGTCCGAACAGTGAGCTTGCTCAGAACAAAAGAACTGTGCTTCCTACACACACGGGCCATATCTAGTTCAACTCTGCTTAGGAAACTGACAAGAACAGTAGCTCCTCTTCAGTCCAATACACTGTACTTGCTGGGAACAGACGCGAGTGCTATTTGCACTGTGTATGGCAAAGGGAGCGCAATAGTGACTTTCCTTACCAGAAAACAACTCTTGCTCGTAGGACAAAAAACTGCATGTGATTCATATCCATTTAGGACTGGAAAACAAACTCTAGCTCGCCTTACAAGAAGCACACTCTGCTTTTGAGAAAAGAGCACTCTTCTACTCTACTGTTTTTCCTAAGTGATATAAACAGTGAGCTTACTCAGAACAAAAGAACTGTGCTTCCTTCACACACGGGCCATATGTAGTTCAACTCTGCTTAGGAAACTGACAAGAACAGTAGCTCCTGTTCATTCCAATACACTGTACATGCTGGGAACAAAAGCCAGTGCTATTTGCCCTGTGTATGACAATGGGAGTGCAATAGTGACTCTTCTTACCAGAAAACAACTCTTGCACGTAGGACCAGAAACTGCATGTGATTCATATCCATTTAGGACTGGAAAACAAACGGTAGCTCGCCTTACAAGAAACACACTCTGCTTTTGAGAAAAGAGCACTCTTCTACTCTACTGTGTTTTCTATGGGGTCTGAACAGTGAGCTTGCTCAGAACAAAAGAACTGTGCTTCCTACACACACGGCCATATCTAGTTCAATTCTGCTTATTAAACTGACAAGAACAGTAGATCCTCTTCAGTCCAATACACTGTACATGCTGGGAACAGACGCCAGTGCTATTTGCCCTTTGTATGACAATGGGAGCGCAATAGTGACTATTCTTACCAGAAAACATCTCTTGCTCATAGGAAAAGAAACTGCATGGGATTCAACTCCATTTAGGACTGGGAAACAAACGCTAGCTTGCATTGCAAGAAACACACTCTGCTTTTGAGAAAAGATCACTCTTCTACTCTACTGTGTTTCCTATTAGGCAAGAACAGCGAGCTTGCTCAGAACAAAAGAACTGTGCTTCCAACACACACGGGCTATATCTACTTCAACTCTTCTTAGGAAACTGACAAAAACAGTAGATCCTCTTCAGTCCAATACACTGTACATGCTGGGAACAGACGCCAGTGCTATTTGCCCTGTGTATGACAATGGGAGCACAATAGTGACTTTTCTTACCAGAAAACAACTCTTGCTCATAGGACCAGAAACTGCATGTGATTCAACTCCTTTTAGGACTGCGAAACAAAAGCTAGCTCGCCTTACAAGAAACACACTCTGCTTTTGAGAAAAGATCACTCTTCTACTCTACTGTGTTTCTTATAGGGCAAGAACAGTTAGCTTGCTCAGAACAAAAGAACTGCGCTTCCTACACACACGGCATATCTAGTTCAATTCTGCTTAGGAAACTGACAAGAACAGTAAATCCTCTTCAGTCCAATACACTTTACATGCTGGGAATAGACGCCAGTGCTATTTGCCCTGTGTATGACAATTTGAGCGCAATAGCGTCTCTTCTTACCAGAAAACAACTCTTGCTCATAGGACCAGAAACTGCATGTGATTCAACTCCATTTAGGACTGGGAAACAAACGCTAGCTCGCCTTACAAGAAACACACTCTGCTTTAGAGAAAAGAGCACTCTTCTACTCTACTTTGTTTCCTATGGGGTACAAACAGTGAGCTTGCTAAGAACAAAAGAACTGTGCTTCCTACACACATGGACCATATCTAGTTCAACTCTGCTTAGGAAACTGACAAGAACAGTAGCTTCTCTTCAGTCCAATACACTGTACTTGCTGGGAATAGACGGGAGTGCTATTTGCACTGTATAAGACATTTGGAGCGCAATAGTGACTCTTCTTACCAGAAAACAACTCTTGCTCGTAGGACCAAAAACTGCATGTGACTCAACTCCATTTAGGACTGGGAAACAAATGCGAACTCACCTTACAAGAAACACACTCTGCTTTAGAGAAAAGAGCACTCTTCTACTCTACTGTGTTTCCTATAGGGCCAGAACAGTGAGCTTGCTCAGAACATAAGAATTGTGCCTCCTACACACAGGGGCCATATGTAGTTCAACTCTGCTTAGGAAACTGACAAGAACAGTAGCTCCTCTTCAGTCCGATACACTGTTCTTGCTGGGAACAGACGCATGGGCTATTTGCACTGTGTGTGGCAATGGGAGCACAAAAGTGACTTTCCTTACCAGAAAACAACTCTTGCTCGTAGGACCAGAAACTGCATGTGATTCCACACCATTTAGGACTGGGAAAAAAATGCTAGCTTGCCTTACAAGAAACACACTCTGCTTTTGAGAAAAGAGCACTCATCTACTCTTCTGTGTTTCCTATGGGGTCCAAACAGTGAGCTTGCTCAGAACAAAAGAACTGTGCTTCCTACATACACAGACCATATCTAGTTCAACTCTGCTTAGTAAACTGACAAGAACAGTAGCTCCTCTTCAGTCCGATACACTGTACTTGCTGGGAACAGATGCGAGTGCTATTTGCACTGTGTATGGCAATGGGAGAGCAATAGTGACTTTGCTTACCAGAAAACAACTCTTGCTCGTAGGACCAGAAACTGCATGTGATTCAACTCTATTTAGGAATGGGAAACAAATGCGAACTCACCTTACAAGAAACACACTCTGCTTTAGAGAAAAGAGCACTCTTCTACTCTACTGTGTTTCCTATAGGGCCAGAACAGTGAGCTTGCTCAGAACATAAGAACTGTGCCTCCTACACACGGGCCATATCTAGTTCATCTCTGCTTAGGAAACTGACAAGAATAGTAGCTTCTATTTAGTCCAATAAACTGTACTTGCTGGGAACAGACGCGAGTGATATTTGCACTGTGTATCGCATTTGGAACGCAATAGTGACTCTTCTTACCAGAAAACAACTCTTGCTCGTGGGACCAAAAACTGCCTGTGACTCAACTCCATTTAGGACTGGGAAACAAACGCGAGCTCGCCTTGCAAGAAACACACTCTGCTTTAGAGAAAAGAGCACTCTTCTACTCTACTGTGTTTCCTATAGGGCCAGAACAGTGAGCTTGCTCAAAAAAAAAGAACTGTGCTTCCTACACACACGGTTCATTTCTAGTTCAACTCTGCTTAGGAAACTGACAAGAACAGTAGCACCTATTCAGTCCAATACACTGTACTTGCTGGGAACAGACGCGAGTGCTATTTGTACTGTGTGTGGCAATGGGAGCGCAATAGTGACTTTCCTTACCAGAAAACAACTCTTGCTCCTAGGACCACAAACTGCAAGTGATTCAACTCCATATATGACTGGGAAACAAATGCTATTTCGCCTTACAAGGAACACTCTCTGCTTTTGAGAAAAGAGCACTCTTCTACTCTACTGTGTTTCCCTTGGGGTCCAAACAGTGAGCATGCTCAGAACAAAGAACTGTGCTTTCTACACACATGGACCATATCTAGTTCAACAATGCTTAGGAAACTGACACGAAAAGTAGCTCTTCTTCAGTCCAATACACTGTACTTGCTGGGAACAGACACGAGTGCTATTTGCACTGTGTATGGCAATGAGCGCAATAGTGACTTTCCTTACCAAAAACAACTCTTGCTCGTAGGACCACAAACTGCATGTGATTCAACGCCATTTAGGACTGGGAAACAAATGCTAGCTCACCTTACATGAAACACACTCTGCTTTTGAGAAGAGAGCACTCTTCTACTCTACTGTGTTTCCTATGGGGTCCAACAGTGAGCTTGCTCAGAACAAAAGAACTGTGCTTCCTACACACATGGACCATATCTAGTTCAACTCTGCTTAGGAAACTGACAAGAACAGTAGCTTCTATTCAGTCCAATACACTGTACATGCTGGAAACAGACGCGAGTGCTATTTGCACTGTATATGGCATTTGGAGAACAATAGTGACTCTTCTTACCAGAAAAAAACTCTTGCTTGTAGGACGAAAAACTGCATGTGATTCAACTCCATTTAGGACTAGGAAACAAACGCTAGCTTGCCTTACAAGAAACACACTCTGCTTTAGAGAAAAGAGCACTCATCTACTCTACTGTTTTTCCTATAGGGCCAGAAAAGTAGCTTGCTCAGAACATAAGAACTGTGCTTCCTACACACACGGGCCATATCTAGTTCAACTCTGCTTAGGAAACTGACAAGAACAGTAGCTCCTTTTCAGTCCGATACACTGTACTTGCTGGGAACAGACGCGAGTGCTATATGCACGGTGTATGGCAATGGGAGCGCAATAGTGACTTTCCTTACCAGAAAACAACTCTTGCTCGTAGGACCAGAAACTGCATGTGATTCAACTCCATTTAGGACTGCGAAACAAACGCTAGCTCGCCTTACAAGAAACACACTCTGCTTTTGAGAAAAGAGCACTCTTCTACTCTACTGTGTTTCCTAGGGGTCCGAACAGTGAGCTTGCTCAGAACAAAAGAACTGTGCTTCCTACACACACGGCCATATCTAGTTCAATTCTGCTTAGGAACCTGACAAGAACAGTAGATCCTCTTCAGTCCAATACACTGTACTTGCTGGGAACAGATGCCAGTGCTATTTGTCCTGTGTATGGCAATGGCAGCGCAATAGTGACTATTCTTACCATAAAACAACTCTTGCTCATAGGACCAGAAACTGCATGTGATTCCACTCCATTTAAGACTGGGAAACAAACACTAGCTCTCCTTACAAGAAACACACTCTGCTTTTGAGAAAAGAGCACTCTTCTACTCTACTGTGTTTCCTATGGGGTCCAAACAGTGAGCTTGCTAAGAACAAAAGAACTGTGCTTCCTACACACATGGACCATATCTAGTTCAACTCTGCTTAGGAATATCACAAGAATAGTAGCTCCTATTCAGTCTAATACACTGTACTTGCTGGGAACAGACGCGAGTGCTATTTGCACTGTGTATGGCAATTGGAGCACAATAGTGACACTTCTTGCCAGAAAACAACTCTTGCTCGTAGGACAAAAAACTTCATGTGACTCAACTCCATTTAGGACAGAGAAACAAACTCTAGCTCGCCTTACAAGAAACACTCTGCTTTTGAGAAAAGAGCACTCTTCTACTCTACTGTGTTTCCTATAGGGCCAGAACAGTGAGCTTGCTCAGAACAAATGAACTGTGCTTCCTAGACACACGGGCCATATCTAGTTCAACTCTGCTTAGGAAACTGAGAAGAACAGTAGCTCCTCTTCAGTCCAGTACACTGTACTTGCTGGGAACAGACACATGTGCTGTTTGCACTGTGTATGGCATTGAGAGCACAATAGTGACTTTCTTTACCAGAAAACAACTCATGCTCGTAGGACCACAAACAGCATGTGATTCAACGCCATTTAGGACTGGGAAACAAATGCTAGCTCGCGTTACAAGAAGCACACTCTGCTTTTGAGAAAAGAGCACTCATCTACTCTTCTGTGTTTCCTATGGGGTCCAAACAGTGAGCTTGCTCAGAACAAAAGAACTGTGCTTCCTACACACACGGCCATATTTAGTTCAATTCTGCTTAGGAACCTGACAAGAACAGTAGATCTTCTTCAGTCCAATACACTGTACTTGCTGCGAACAGACGCCAGTGCTATTTGTCCTGTGTATGGCAATGGCAGCACAATAGTGACTCTTCTTACCAGAAAACAACTCTTGCTCGTAGTACCAGAAACTGCATGGGATTCAACTCCATTTAGGACTGCGAAACAAACGCTAGCTCGCCTTAAAAGAAACACACTCTGCTTTAGAGAAAAGAGCACTCTTCTACTCTACATTGTTTCCTAAGGGGTCCATACAGTGATCTTGCAAAGAACAAAAGAACTGTGCTTCCTACAAACACGGATCATATCTAGTTCAACTCTGCTTAGGAAACTGACAAGAACAGTAGCTCCTATTCATTCCAATACACTGTACTTGCTGGGAACAGACGCGAGTGCTATTTGCACTGTGTTTGGCAATGGGATCACAATGTGACTTTCCTTACCAGAAAACAACTCTTGTTCCTAGGACCTGAAACTGCATGTGATTCAACTCCATTTAGGACTAGGAAACAAACGCTACCTCGCCTTACAAGAAACACACTCTGCTTTTGAGAAAAGAGCACTCTTCTACTCTACTGTGTTACCTATAGGGCCAGAACAGTGAGCTTGCTCAGAACATAAGAACTGTGCTTCCTACACACAAGGGATATATCTAGTTCAACCCCTGCTTAAGAAACTGACAAGAACAGTAGCTCCTCTTCTTTCCGATACACTGTAATTGCTGGGAACAGACGCGAGGGCTTTTTGTACTGTGTATGGCAATGAGAGCGCAATAGTGACTTTCCTTACCCGAAAACAACTCTTGCTCGTAGGACCAGAAACTGCATGTGATTCAACTCCATTTAGGTCTGGGAAACAAACGCTAGCTCGCCTTACAAGAAACACACACTGCTTTTGAGAAAAGAGTACTCTTCTACTCTACTGTGATTCCTATAGGGTCCAAGCAGTGAGCTTGCTCAGAACAAAAGAACTGTGCTTCCTACACACACGGCCATATCTAGTTCAATTCTGCTTAGGAACCTGACAAGAACAGTCGATCCTCTTCAGTCCAATACAATATACTTGCTGGGAACAGACGCCAGTGTTATTTTTCCTGTGTATGGCAATGGCAGCAAAATAGTGACTCTTCTTACCATAAAACAACTCTTGCTCGTAGGACCAGAAACTGCATGTGATTCAACTCCATTTAGGACTGGGAAACAAACACTAGCTCGCTTTACAAGAAACACAGTCTGCATTAGAGAAAAGAGCATTCTTCTACTCTACTGTGTTTCCTATAGGGCCAGAACAGTGAACTTGCTCAGAACATAAGAACTGCGCTTCCTACACACACGGGCCATATCTAGTTCAACTCTGCTTAGGAAAATGACAAGAACAGTAGCTCCTCTTCTGTCCGATACACTGTACTTGCTTTGAACAGACGCGAGAGCTATTTGCACTGTGTATGGCAAGGGGAGCACAATAGTGACTATCCTTTCCAGAAAACAACTCTTGCTCATAGGACCAGAAACTGCATGTGATTCAACTCCATTTAGGACTGCGAAACAAACGCTAGCTCGCCTTACAAGAAACATACTCTGCTTTTGAGAAAAGAGCACTCTTCTACTCTACTGTGTTTCCTATGGGGTCCAAACAGTGAGCTTGCTCAGAACAAAAGAACTGTGCTTCCTACACACACGGGCCATATCTAGTTCAACTCTGCTTAGGAAATTGAGAAGAACAGTAGCTCCTCTTCAGTCCGATACACTGTACTTGCTGGGAACAGACGCATGGGCTATTTGCACTGTTTATGGCAATGGGAGCGCAATAGTGACTTTCCTTACGAGAAAACAACTCTTGCTCTTAGTACCAGAAACTGCATGTGATTCAATTCCATTTAGGACTGGGAAACAAACGCTAGCTCGCCTTCCAAGAAACACACTCTGCTTTAGAGAAAGGAGCACTCTTCTACTCTACTGTGTTTCCTATGGTGTCCGAACAGTGAGCTTGCTCAGAACAAAAAAAACTGTTCTTCCTACACACACGGCCATATCTATTTCAAGTAGCTTAAGAACCTGACAAGAACAGTAGGTCCTCTTCAGTCCAATACACTGTACTTGCTGCGCACAGACGCCAGTGCTATTTGCACTGTGTATGGCAATGGCAACGCAATAGTGACTCCTCTTACAAGAAAACAACTCTTGCTCGTAGTACCAGAAACTGCATGGGATTCAACTCAACTTAGGACGGGGAAACAAACGCTAGTTCGCCTTACAAGAAACACACTCTGCTTTTGAAAAAAGAACACTCTTCTACTCCACTGTGTTTCCTATGGGGTACAAACAGTGAGCTTGCTCAGAACAAAAGAACTGTGCTTCCTACACACATGGACCATATCTAGTTCAACTCTGCTTAGGAAACTGACAAGAACAGTAGCTCCTATTCAGTCCAATACACTGTACTTGCTGGGAACAGACGCGAGTGCTATTTGCACTGTATAAGGCATTTGGAGCGCAATAGTGAATCTTCCTACCAGAAAACAACTCTTGCTCATAGGACCAAAAACTGCATGTGACTCTACTCCATTTAGGACTGGGAAACAAATGCTAGCTCGCCTTACAAGAAACACACTCTGCTTTAGAGAAAAGAGCACTCTTCTACTCTACTGTGTTTCCTATGGGGTCCAAACAGTGAGCTTGCTCAGAACAAAAGAACTGTGCTTCCTACACACAAGGACCATATCTAGTTCAACTCTGCTTAGGAAACTGACAAGAACAGTAGCCCTATTCAGTCCAATACACTGTACTTGCTGGGAAAAGTCGCGAGGGCTTTTTGTACTGTGTATGGCAATGAGAGCGCAATAGTGACTTTCCTTACCCGAAAACAACTCTTGCTCGTAGGACCAGAAACTGCATGTGATTCAACTCCATTTAGGTCTGGGAAACAAACGCTAGCTCGCCTTACAAGAAACACACACTGCTTTTGAGAAAAGAGCACTCTTCTACTCTACTGTGATTCCTATAGGGTCCAAGCAGTGAGCTTGCTCAGAACAAAAGAACTGTGCTTCCTACACACACGGCCATATCTAGTTCAATTCTGCTTAGGAACCTGACAAGAACAGTAGATCCTCTTCAGTCCAATACAATATACTTGCTGGGAACAGACGCCAGTGTTATTTTTCCTGTGTATGGCAATGGCAGCAAAATAGTGACTCTTCTTACCATAAAACAACTCTTGCTCGTAGGACCAGAAACTGCATGTGATTCAACTCCATTTAGGACTGGGAAACAAACACTAGCTCACTTTACAAGAAACACAGTCTGCATTAGAGAAAAGAGCATTCTTCTACTCTACTGTGTTTCCTATAGGGCCAGAACAGTGAACTTGCTCAAAACATAAGAACTGTGCTTCCTACACACACGGGCCATATCTAGTTCAACTCTGCTTAGGAAAATGACAAGAACAGTAGCTCCTCTTCTGTCCGATACACTGTACTTGCTTTGAACAGACGCGAGAGCTATTTGCACTGTGTATGGCAAGGGGAGCACAATAGTGACTATTCTTTCCAGAAAACAACTCTTGCTCATAGGACCAGAAACTGCATGTGATTCAACTCCATTTAGGACTGCGAAACAAACGCTAGCTCGCCTTACAAGAAACATACTCTGCTTTTGAGAAAAGAGCACTCTTCTACTCTACTGTGTTTCCTATGGGGTCCAAACAGTGAGCTTGCTCAGAACAAAAGAACTGTGCTTCCTACACACACGGGCCATATCTAGTTCAACTCTGCTTAGGAAATTGAGAAGAACAGTAGCTCCTCTTCAGTCCGATACACTGTACTTGCTGGGAACAGACGCATGGGCTATTTGCACTGTTTATGGCAATGGGAGCGCAATAGTGACTTTCCTTACGAGAAAACAACTCTTGCTCTTAGTACCAGAAACTGCATGTGATTCAATTCCATTTAGGACTGGGAAACAAACGCTAGCTCGCCTTCCAAGAAACACACTCTGCTTTAGAGAAAAGAGCACTCTTCTACTCTACTGTGTTTCCTATGGTGTCCGAACAGTGAGCTTGCTCAGAACAAAAAAAACTGTTCTTCCTACACACACGGCCATATCTATTTCAAGTAGCTTAAGAACCTGACAAGAACAGTAGATCCTCTTCAGTCCAATACACTGTACTTGCTGCGCACAGACGCCAGTGCTATTTGCACTGTGTATGGCAATGGCAACGCAATAGTGACTCCTCTTACAAGAAAACAACTCTTGCTCGTAGTACCAGAAACTGCATGGGATTCAACTCAACTTAGGACTGGGAAACAAACGCTAGTTCGCCTTACAAGAAACACAATCTGCTTTTGAAAAAAGAACACTCTTCTACTCCACTGTGTTTCCTATGGGGTACAAACAGTGAGCTTACTCAGAACAAAAGAACTGTGCTTCCTACACACATGGACCATATCTAGTTCAACTCTGCTTAGGAAACTGACAAGAACAGTAGCTCCTATTCAGTCCAATACACTGTACTTGCTGGGAACAGACGCGAGTGCTATTTGCACTGTATAAGGCATTTGGAGCGCAATAGTGAATCTTCCTACCAGAAAACAACTCTTGCTCATAGGACCAAAAACTGCATGTGACTCTACTCCATTTAGGACTGGGAAACAAATGCTAGCTCGCCTTACAAGAAACACACACTGCTCTTGAGAAAAGAGCACTCTTCTACTCTACTGTGTTTCCTATGGGGTCCAAACAGTGAGCTTGCTCAGAACAAAAGAACTGTGCTTCCTACACACAAGGACCATATCTAGTTCAACTCTGCTTAGGAAACTGACAAGAACAGTAGCCCTATTCAGTCCAATACACTGTACTTGCTGGGAAAAGTCGCGAGTGCTATTTGCCTTGTGTAGGGCAATGGGAGCGCAATAGTGACTTTCCTTACCAGAAAACAACTCTTGTTCATAGGACCAGAAACTGCATGTGATTCCACTCAATTTAAAACTAGGAAACAAACGCTAGCTCGCCTTACAAAAACACACTCTGCTTTTCAGAAAAGAGCACTCTTCTACTCTACTGTGTTTCCGATAGGGCCAGAATGGTGAGTTTGCTCAGAACATAAGAACTGTGCTTCTTACACACACGGGCCATATCTAGTTCAACTCTGCTTAGGAAACTGACAAGAACAGTAGCTCCTCTTCTTTCCAATACACTGTACTTGCTGGGAAGAGACGCGAGGGCTTTTTGTACTGTGGATGGCAATGAGAGCGCAATAGTGACTTTCCTTACCAGAAAACAACTCTTGCTCGTAGGACCAGAAACTGCATGTGATTCAACTCCATTTAGGAATGGGAAACAAACGCTAGCTCGCCTTACAAGAAACACACTCTGCTTTAGAGAAAAGAGCACTCTTCTACTCTACTGTGTTTCCTATAGGGCCAGAACAGTGAGCTTGCTCAGAACAAAAGAACTGTGCTTCCTACACACGGGCCATAACTAGTTCAACTCTGCTTAGGAAACTGACAAGAACAGTAGCTCCTCTTCAGTCCGATACACTGTACTTGCTGGGAACAGACGCGAGTACTATTTGCACTGTGTATGGCAATGGGAGCGCAATAGTGACTTTCCTTACGAGAAAGCAACTCTTGCTCATAGGACCAGAAACTGCATGTGATTCAACTCTATTTAGGACTGGGAAACAAATGCTAGCTCGCCTTACATGAAACACACTCTGCTTTTGAGAAAAGAGCACTCTTCTACTCTACTGTGTTTCCTATAGGGCCAGAACAGTGAACTTGCTCAGAACATAAGAACTGTGCTTCCTACACACACGGGCCATATCTAGTTCAACTCTGCTTAGGAAACTGACAGGAACAGTAGCTCCTCCTCAATCTGATACACTGTACTTGCTGGGAACAGACGCAAGAGCTATTTGCACTGTGTATGTCAAGGGGAGCGCAATAGTGACTTTCCTTACCAGAAAACAACTCTTGCTCGTAGGACCAGAAACTGCATGTGATTCAACTCCATTTAGGACTGAGAAAGAAACGCAGGCTCACCTTACAAGAAACATACTCTGCTTTTGAGAAAAGAGCACTCTTCTACTCTACTGTGTTTCCTATGGTGTCCGAACAGTGAGCTTGCTCAGAACAAAAGAATGATGCTTCCTACACACGGGCCATATCTAGTTCATCTCTGCTTAGGAAACTGGCAAGAACAGTTGCTCCTCTTCTGTCCGATACACTGTACTTGCTGGGAACAGACGCGAGTGCTATTTGCACTGTGTATGGCATTGGAGCACAATAGTGACTTGTCTTACCAGAAAATAACGCTTGCTCGTTGGACAAAAAACTGCATGTGACTCAACTCCATTTAGGACTGGGAAACAAATGCGAGCTCATCTTACAAGAAACACACTCTGCTTTAGAGAAAAGAGCACTCTTCTACTCTACTGTGTTTCCTATATTGCCAGAACAGTGAGCTTGCTCAGAACATGAGAACTGTGCCTCCTAAACACACAGGCCATATCTAGTTCAACTCTGCTTAGGAAACTGACAAGAACAGTAGCTCCTCTTCACTCCGATACACTGTACTTGCATGGAACAGAACATGAGCTATTTGCACTGTGTATGGCAATGGGAGCGCAATAGTGACTTTCCTTAACAGAAAAAAACTGTTGCTCATAGGACCAGAAAATGCATGTGATTCCACACCATTTAGGACTGGGAAACAAATGCTAGCTCGCCTTACAAGAAACACACTCTGCTTTAGAGAAAAAAGCACTCTTCTACTCTACTGTGTTTCCTATGGGGTCCAAACAGTGAGCTTGCTCAGAACAAAAGAACTGTGCTTCCTACACACAAGGACCATATGTAGTTCACCTCTGCTTACTAAACTGACAAGAACAGTAGCTCCTATTCAGTCAAAAACACTGTACTTGCTGGGAAAAAACGCGAGTGCTATTTGCCTTGTGTAGGGCATTGGGAGCACAATAGTGACTTTCCTTACCAGAAAACAACTATTGTTCATAGGACCAGAAACTGCATGTGATTCCACTCCATTTAGGACTAGGAAACAAACGCTAGCTCGCCTTACAAAAACACACACTGCTTTTGAGAAAAGAGCACTCTTATACTCTACTGTGTTTCCTATAGGGCCAGAACAGTGAACTTGCTAGAACATAAGAACTGTGCTTCCTACACACACGGGCCATATCTAGTTCAACTCTGCTTAGGAAATTGACAAGAACAGTAGCTCCTCTTCAGTCTGATACACTGTACTTGCTGGGAACAGACGCGAGTGCTATTTGCACTGTGTATGGCAATGGGAGCGCAATAGTGACTTTCCTTACCAGAAAACAACTCTTGCTCGTAGGACCAGAAACTGCATGTGATTCAACTCCATTTAGGACTGGGAAACACATGCTAGCTCGCCTTACATGAAACACACTCTGCTTTTGAGAAAAGAGCACTCTTCTACTCTACTGTGTTTCCTATAGGGCCAGAACAGTGAACTTGCTCAGAACATAAGAACTGTGCTTCCTACACACACGGGCCATATCTAGTTCAACTCTGCTTAGGAAACTGACAAGAACAGTACCACCTCTTCAGTCAGATACACTGTACTTGCTGGGAACAGACGCGAGTGCTATTTGCACTGTGTATGGCAATGGGAGCGCAATAGTGACTTTCCTTACCAGAAAACAACTCTTGCTCATAGGACCAGAAACTGCATGTGATTCAACTCCATTTAGGACTGAGAATGAAACGCTAGCTCGCCTTACAAGAAACACACTCTGCTTTTGAGAAAAGAGCACTCTTCTACTCTACTGTGTTTCCTATCGTGTCTGAACAGTGAGCTTGCTCAGAACATAAGAACTGTGCTTCTACACACACGGACCATATGTAGTTCAACTCTGCTTAGGAAACTGGCAAGAAGAGTAGCTCCTCTTCTCTGCGATACACTGTACTTGCTGGGAACAGACGGGAGTGCTACCTGCACTGTGTATGGCAATGGGAGCGCAATAGTGACTTTCTTTACCAGAAAAAAATCTCTTGCTCGTAGGACCAGAAACTGCGTGTGATTCAACTCCATTTAGGACTGGGAAACAAATGCTAGCTCGCCTTACATGAAACACACTCTGATTTGAGAAAAGAGCACTCTTCTACTCTACTGTGTTTCCTATGGGGTCCGAAGAGTGAACTTGCCCAGAACAAAAGAACTGTGCTTCCTACACACAAGGCCATATCTAGTTCAATTCTGCTTAGGAACCTGACAAGAACAGTAGATCCTCTTCAGTCCAATACACTGTACTTGCTGCGAACAGACGCCAGTGCTATTTGTCCTGTGTATGGCAATGGCAGCACAATAATGACTCTTCTTACCATAAAACAACTCTTGCTCGTAGGACCAGAAACTGCATGTGATTCAACTCCATTTAGGACTGGCAAACAAACGCTAGCTTGCCTTACAAGAAAAACACTCTGCTTTGGAGAAAAGAGCATTCTTCTACTCTACAGTGTTTCCTATAGAGCCAGAACAGTGAGCTTGCTCAGAACAAAAGAAATGTGCATCCTACACATGGGCCATATCTAGTTCAACTCTGCATAGGAAACTGACAAGAACAGTAGCTCCTCCTCAGTCCAATACACTGTACTTGCTGGGAACAGACGCGAGAGCTATTTGCACTGTGTATGGCAAGGGGAGCGCAATAGTGTGTTTCCTTACCAGAAAGCAACACTTGCTCTTAGTACCAGAAACTGCATGTGATTCAACTCCATTTAGGACTGGGAAACAAACGCTAGCTCACCTTACACGAAACACACTCTGCTTTTGAGAAAAGAGCACTCTTCTACTCTACTGTGTTTCCTATAGGGCCAGAACAGTGAGCTTGCACAGAACAAAAGAACTGTGCTTCCTACACACGGGCCATAACTAGTTCAACTCTGCTTAGGAAACTGACAAGAACAGTACCTCCTCTTCAGTCAGATACACTGTACTTGCTGGGAACAGACGCGAGTATTTTTTGCACTGTGTATGGCAATGGGAGCGCAATAGTGACTTTCCTTACCAGAAAAAAACTCTTAGTCGTAGGACCAGAAACTGCATGTGATTCAACTCTATTTAGGACTGGGAAACAAATGCTACCTCGCCTTACATGAAACACACTCTGCTTTTGAAAAAAGAGCACACTTCTACTCCACTGTGTTTCCTATGGGGTACAAACAGTGAGCTTGCTCAGAACAAAAGAACTGTGCTTCCTACACACATGGACCATATCTAGTTCCACTCTGCTTAGGAAACTGACAAGAACAGTAGCACCTATTCAGTCCAATACACTGTAATTGCTGGGAACAGACGCGAGTGCTATTTGCATTGTATAAGGCATTTGGATCGCAATAGTGACTCTCCTTACCAGAAAACAACTCTTCCTCGTAGGACAAATAACTGCATGTGACTAAACTCCATTTAGGACTGGGAAACAAATGCGAGCTCGCCTTACAAGAAACACACTCTGCTTTAGAGAAAAGAGCACTCTTCTACTCTACTGTGTTTCCTATAGTGCCAGAACAGTGAGCTTGCTCAGAACATAAGAACTGTGCCTCCTAAACACACGGGCCATATCTAGTTCAACTCTGCTTAGGAAACTGACAAGAACAGTAGCTCCTCTTCAGTCTGATACACTGTACTTGCTGGGAACAGACACATGGGCTATTTGCACTGTGTGTGGCAATGGGAGCGCAATAGTGACTTTCCTTACCAGAAAACAACTCTTGCTCGTAGGACCAGAAACTGCATGTGATTCAACTCCATTTAGGACTGGGAAACAAACGCTAGCTCGCCTTACAAGAAACACACTCTGCTTTAGAGAAAAGAGCACTCATCTACTCTACTGTGTTTCCTATGGGGTCCAAACAGTGAGCTTGCTCAGAACAAAAAACTGTGCTTCCTACACACGGACCATATGCAGTTCAACTCTGCTTAGGAAACTGACAAGAACAGTAGCTCCTCTTCAGTCTGATACACAGTACTTGCTGGGAACAGACGTGAGTGCTATTTGCACTGTGTATGGCAATTCGAGCCCAATAGTGACTTTTCTTACCAGAAAACAACTCTTGCTCTTAAGACAAAAAACTGCATGTGACTCAACTCCATTTAGGACTGGGAAACAAACTCTAGCTCGCCTTACAAGAAACACACTCTGCTTTGGAGAAAAGAGCACTCTTCTACTCTACTGTGTTTCCTGTAGGGCCAGAACAGTGAGCTTGCTCAGAACAAAAGAACTGTGCTTCCTACACATGGGCCATATCTAGTTCAACTCTGCATAGGAAACTGACAAGAACAGTAGCTCCTCTTCAGTCCAATACACTGTACTTGCTGGGAACAGACGCGAGAGCTATTTGCACTGTGTATGGCAAGGGGAGCGCAATCGTGAGTTTCCTTACCAGAAAGCAACACTTGCTCTTAGGACCAGAAACTGCATGTGATTCAACTCCATTTAGGACTGGGAAACAAACGCTAGCTCGCCTTACACGAAACACACTCTGCTTTTGAGAAAAGAGCACTCTTCTACTCTACTGTGTTTCCTATAGGGCCAGAACAGTGAGCTTGCACAGAACAAAAGAACTGTGCTTCCTACACACGGGCCATAACTAGTTCAACTCTGCTTAGGAAACTGACAAGAACAGTACCTCCTCTTCAGTCCGATACACTGTACTTGCTGGGAACAGACGCGAGTATTATTTGCACTGTGTATGGCAATGGGAGTACAATAGTGACTTTCCTTACCAGAAAAAAACTCTTGCTCGTAGGACCAGAAACTGCATGTGATTCAACTCTATTTAGGACTGGGAAACAAATGCTAGCTCGCCTTACATGAAACACACTCTGCTTTTGAAAAAAGAGCACACTACTACTCCACTGTGTTTCCTATGGGGTACAAACAGTGAGCTTGCTCAGAACAAAAGAACTGTGCTTCCTACACACATGGACCATATCTAGTTCCACTCTGCTTAGGAAACTGACAAGAACAGTAGCTCCTATTCAGTCCAATACACTGTAATTGCTGGGAACAGACGCGAGTGCTATTTGCATTGTATAAGGCATTTGGATCTCAATAGTGACTCTCCTTACCAGAAAACAACTCTTCCTCGTAGGACAAAAAACTGCATGTGACTAAACTCCATTTAGGACTGGGAAACAAATGCGAGCTCGCCTTACAAGAAACACACTCTGCTTTAGAGAAAAGAGCACTCTTCTACTCTACTGTGTTTCCTATAGTGCCAGAACAGTGAGCTGGCTCAGAACATAAGAACTGTGCCTCCTAAACACACGGGCCATATCTAGTTCAACTCTGCTTAGGAAACTGACAAGAACAGTAGCTCCTCTTCAGTCTGATACACTGTACTTGCTGGGAACAGACACATGGGCTATTTGCACTGTGTGTGGCAATGGGAGCGCAATAGTGACTTTCTTTACCAGAAAACATGTCTTGCTCATAGGACCAGAAACTGCATGTGATTCAACTCCATTTAGGACTGGGAAACAAACGCTAGCTCGCCTTACAAGAAACACACTCTGCTTTAGAGAAAAGAGCACTCATCTACTCTACTGTGTTTCCTATGGGGTCCAAACAGTGAGCTTGCTCAGAACAAAAAACTGTGCTTCCTACACACGGACCATATGCAGTTCAACTCTGCTTAGGAAACTGACAAGAACAGTAGCTCCTCTTCAGTCTGATACACAGTACTTGCTGGGAACAGACGTGAGTGCTATTTGCACTGTGCATGGCAATTCGAGCCCAATAGTGACTTTTCTTACCAGAAAACAACTCTTGCTCTTAAGACAAAAAACTGCATGTGACTCAACTCCATTTAGGACTGGGAAACAAACTCTAGCTCGCCTTACAAGAAACACACTCTGCTTTGGAGAAAAGAGCACTCTTCTACTCTACTGTGTTTCCTGTAGGGCCAGAACAGTGAGCTTGCTCAGAACAAAAGAACTGTGCTTCCTACACACACGGGCCATATCTAGTTCAACTCGGCTTAGGAAACTGAGAAGAACAGTAGCTCCTCTTCAGTCCGATACACTGTACTTGCTGGGAACAGACACTTGGGCTATTTGCACTGTGTATGGCAATGGGAGCACAATAGTGACTTTCCTTACCAAAAAACAAATCTTGCTCTTAGTACCAGAAACTGCATGTGATTCAACTCCATTTAGGACTGGGAAACAAACGCTAGCTCGCCTTCCAAGAAACACACTCTGCTTTAGAGAAAAGAGCACTCTTCTACTCTACTCTGTTTCCTATGGTGTCCGAACAGTGAGCTTTCTAAGAACAAAAAAAACTGTTCTTCCTACAAACACGGCCATATCTGTTTCAAGTCTGCTTAAGAACCTGACAAGAACAGTAGATCCTCTTCAGTCCAATACACTGTACTTGCTGGGAACAGACGCCAGTGCTATTTGTCCTGTGTATGGCAATGGCAGCGCAATTGTGACTCTTCTTACCAGAAAACAACTCTTGCTCGTAGTATCAGAAACTGCATGGGATTCAACTCAACTTAGGACTGGGAAAAAAACGCTAGTTCGCCTTACAAGAAACACACTCTGCTTTTGAAAAAAGAACACTCTTCTACTCCACTGTGTTTCCTATGGGGTACAAACAGTGAGCTTGCTCAGAACAAAAGAACTGTGCATCCTACACACATGGACCATATCTAGTTCAACTCTGCTTAGGAAACTGACAAGAACAGTAGCTCCTATTCAGTCCAATACACTGTACTTGCTGGGAACAGACGCGAGTGCTATTTGCATTGTATAAGGCATTTGGATCGCAATAGTGACTCTTCTTACCAGAAAACAACTCTTGTTCGTAGGACCAGAAACTGCATGTGATTCCACTCCATTTAAAACTAGGAAACAAACGCTAGCTTGCCTTACAAGAAACATACTCTGCTTTAGAGAAAAGAGCACTCTTCTACTGTACTGTGTTTCCTATAGGGCCAGAAGAGTGAGCTTGCTCAGAACATAAGAACTGTGCCTCCTAAACACACGGGCCATATCTAGTTCAACTCTGCTTAGGAAACTGACAAGAACAGTAGCCCCTCTTCAGTCCAATACACTGTACTTGCTGGGAACAGACGCGAGAGCTATTTGCACTGTGTATGGCAAGGGGAGCGCAATAGTGACTTTCCTTAACAGAAAACAACTCTTGTTCTTAGGACCAAAAACTGCATGTGATTTAACTCCATTTAGGACTGGGAAACAAACGCTAGCTCGCCTTACACGAAACACACTCTGCTTTTGAGAAAAGAGCACTCTTCTACTCTACTGTGTTTCCTAAGGTGTCCGAACAGTGAGCTTGCTCAGAACAAAAGAACTGTGCTTCCTACACACACGGCCATATCTAGTTCTATTCTGCTTAGGAACCTGACAAGAACAGTAGATCCTCTTCAGTGCAATACACTGTACTTGCTGGGAACAACGCGAGTATTATTTGCACTGTGTATGGCAATGGGAGTACAATAGTGACTTTCCTTACCAGAAAAAAACTCTTGCTCGTAGGACCAGAAACTGCATGTGATTCAACTCTATTTAGGACTGGGAAACAAATGCTAGCTCGCCTTACATGAAACACACTCTGCTTTTGAAAAAAGAGCACACTTCTACTCCACTGTGTTTCCTATGGGGTACAAACAGTGAGCTTGCTCAGAACAAAAGAACTGTGCTTCCTACACACACGGCCATATCTAGTTCTATTCTGCTTAGGAACCTGACAAGAACAGTAGATCCTCTTCAGTGCAATACACTGTACTTGCTGGGAACAGACGCGAGTATTATTTGCACTGTGTATGGCAATGGGAGTACAATAGTGACTTTCCTTACCAGAAAAAAACTCTTGCTCGTAGGACCAGAAACTGCATGTGATTCAACTCTATTTAGGACTGGGAAACAAATGCTAGCTCGCCTTACATGAAACACACTCTGCTTTTGAAAAAAGAGCACACTACTACTCCACTGTGTTTCCTATAGGGTACAAACAGTGAGCTTGCTCAGAACAAAAGAACTGTGCTTCCTACACACATGGACCATATCTAGTTCCACTCTGCTTAGGAAACTGACAAGAACAGTAGCTCCTATTCAGTCCAATACACTGTAATTGCTGGGAACAGACGCGAGTGCTATTTGCATTGTATAAGGCATTTGGATCTCAATAGTGACTCTCCTTACCAGAAAACAACTCTTCCTCGTAGGACAAAAAACTGCATGTGACTAAACTCCATTTAGGACTGGGAAACAAATGCGAGCTCGCCTTACAAGAAACACACTCTGATTTAGAGAAAAGAGCACTCTTCTACTCTACTGTTTTTCCTATAGTGCCAGAACAGTGAGCTGGCTCAGAACATAAGAACTGTGCCTCCTAAACACACGGGCCATATCTAGTTCAACTCTGCTTAGGAAACTGACAAGAACAGTAGCTCCTCTTCAGTCTGATACACTGTACTTGCTGGGAACAGACACATGGGCTATTTGCACTGTGTGTGGCAATGGGAGCGCAATAGTGACTTTCTTTACCAGAAAACATGTCTTGCTCATAGGACCAGAAACTGCATGTGATTCAACTCCATTTAGGACTGGGAAACAAACGCTAGCTCGCCTTACAAGAAACACACTCTGCTTTAGAGAAAAGAGCACTCATCTACTCTACTGTGTTTCCTATGGGGTCCAAACAGTGAGCTTGCTCAGAACAAAAAACTGTGCTTCCTACACACGGACCATATGCAGTTCAACTCTGCTTAGGAAACTGACAAGAACAGTAGCTCCTCTTCAGTCTGATACACAGTACTTGCTGGGAACAGACGTGAGTGCTATTTGCACTGTGCATGGCAATTCGAGCCCAATAGTGACTTTTCTTACCAGAAAACAACTCTTGCTCTTAAGACAAAAAACTGCATGTGACTCAACTCCATTTAGGACTGGGAAACAAACTCTAGCTCGCCTTACAAGAAACACACTCTGCTTTGGAGAAAAGAGCACTCTTCTACTCTACTGTGTTTCCTGTAGGGCCAGAACAGTGAGCTTGCTCAGAACAAAAGAACTGTGCTTCCTACACACACGGGCCATATCTAGTTCAACTCGGCTTAGGAAACTGAGAAGAACAGTAGCTCCTCTTCAGTCCGATACACTGTACTTGCTGGGAACAGACACTTGGGCTATTTGCACTGTGTATGGCAATGGGAGCACAATAGTGACTTTCCTTACCAAAAAACAAATCTTGCTCTTAGTACCAGAAACTGCATGTGATTCAACTCCATTTAGGACTGGGAAACAAACGCTAGCTCGCCTTCCAAGAAACACACTCTGTTTTAGAGAAAAGAGCACTCTTCTACTCTACTCTGTTTCCTATGGTGTCCGAACAGTGAGCTTTCTCAGAACAAAAAAAACTGTTCTTCCTACACACACGGCCATATCTGTTTCAAGTCTGCTTAAGAACCTGACAAGAACAGTAGATCCTCTTCAGTCCAATACACTGTACTTGCTGGGAACAGACGCCAGTGCTATTTGTCCTGTGTATGGCAATGGCAGCGCAATTGTGACTCTTCTTACCAGAAAACAACTCTTGCTCGTAGTATCAGAAACTGCATGGGATTCAACTCAACTTAGGACTGGGAAAAAAACGCTAGTTCGCCTTACAAGAAACACACTCTGCTTTTGAAAAAAGAACACTCTTCTACTCCACTGTGTTTCCTATGGGGTACAAACAGTGAGCTTGCTCAGAACAAAAGAACTGTGCATCCTACACACATGGACCATATCTAGTTCAACTCTGCTTAGGAAACTGACAAGAACAGTAGCTCCTATTCAGTCCAATACACTGTACTTGCTGGGAACAGACGCGAGTGCTACTTGCATTGTATAAGGCATTTGGATCGCAATAGTGACTCTTCTTACCAGAAAACAACTCTTGTTCGTAGGACCAGAAACTGCATGTGATTCCACTCCATTTAAAACTAGGAAACAAACGCTAGCTCGCCTTACAAGAAACATACTCTGCTTTAGAGAAAAGAGCACTCTTCTACTGTACTGTGTTTCCTATAGGGCCAGAAGAGTGAGCTTGCTCAGAACATAAGAACTGTGCCTCCTAAACACACGGGCCATATCTAGTTCAACTCTGCTTAGGAAACTGACAAGAACAGTAGCCCCTCTTCAGTCCAATACACTGTACTTGCTGGGAACAGACGCGAGAGCTATTTGCACTGTGTATGGCAAGGGGAGCGCAATAGTGACTTTCCTTAACAGAAAACAACTCTTGTTCTTAGGACCAAAAACTGCATGTGATTTAACTCCATTTAGGACTGGGAAACAAACGCTAGCTCGCCTTACACGAAACACACTCTGCTTTTGAGAAAAGAGCACTCTTCTACTCTACTGTGTTTCCTAAGGTGTCCGAACAGTGAGCTTGCTCAGAACAAAAGAACTGTGCTTCCTACACACACGGCCATATCTAGTTCTATTCTGCTTAGGAACCTGACAAGAACAGTAGATCCTCTTCAGTGCAATACACTGTACTTGCTGGGAACAGACGCGAGTAATATTTGCATTGTGTATGGCAATGGGAGTACAATAGTGACTTTCCTTACCAGAAAAAAACTCTTGCTCGTAGGACCAGAAACTGCATGTGATTCAACTCTATTTAGGACTGGGAAACAAATGCTAGCTCGCCTTACATGAAACACACTCTGCTTTTGAAAAAAGAGCACACTTCTACTCCACTGTGTTTCCTATGGGGTACAAACAGTGAGCTTGCTCAGAACAAAAGAACTGTGCTTCCTACACACATGGACCATATCTAGTTCCACTCTGCTTAGGAAACTGACAAGAACAGTAGCTCCTATTCAGTCCAATACACTGTAATTGCTGGGAAGAGACGCGAGTGCTATTTGCATTGTATAAGGCATTTGGATCGCAATAGTGACTCTTCTTACCAGAAAACAACTCTTCCTCGTAGGACAAAAAACTGCATGTGACTCAACTCCATTTAGGACTGGGAAACAAATGCGAGCTCGCCTTACAAGAAACACACTCTGCTTTAGAGAAAAGAGCACTCTTCTACTCTACTGTGTTTCCTATAGTGCCAGAACAGTGAGCTTGCTCAGAACATAAGAACTGTGCCTCCTAAACACACGGGCCATATCTAGTTCAACTCTGCTTAGGAAACTGACAAGAACAGTAGCTCCATTTCAGTCTGATACACTGTACTTGCTGGGAACAGACACATGGGCTATTTGCACTGTGTATGGCAATGGGAGCGCAATAGTGACTTTCCTTACCAGAAAACAACTCTTGCTCATAGGACCAGAAACTGCATGTGATTCCACACCATTTAGGACTGGGAAACAAACGATAGCTCGCCTTACAAGAAACACACTCTGCTTTAGAGAAAAGAGCACTCTTCTACTCTACTGTGTTTCCTATGTGGTCCAAACAGTGAGCTTGATCAGAACAAAAGAACTGTGCTTCCTACACACACGGACCATATGCAGTTCAACTCTGCTTAGCAAACTGACAAGAACAGGAGCTCCTATTCAGTCAAAAACACTGTACTTGCTGGGAAAAGACGCGAGTGCTATTTGCCTTGTGTAGGGCAACGGGAGCACAATAGTGACTTTCCATACCAGAAAACAACTCTTGTTCATAGGACCAGAAACTGCATGTGATTCCACTCCATTTAGGACTAGGAAACAAACACTAGCTCGCCTTACAAAAACACACTCTGCTTTTGAGAAAAGAGCACTCTTCTACTCTACTGTGTTTCCTATAGGGCCAGAACAGTGAACTTGCTCAGAACATAAGAAATGTGCTTCCTACACACACGGGACATATCTAGTTCAACTCTGCTTAGGAAACTGACAAGAACAGTAGCTCCTCTTCAGTCCAATACACTGTACTTGCTGGGAACAGACGCGAGAGCTATTTGCACTGTGTATGGCAAGAGGAGCACAATAGTGACTTTCCTTACCAGAAAACAACTCTTGCTCGTAGGACCAGAAACTGCATGTGATTCAACTCCATTTAGGAATGGGAAACAAACGCTAGCTCGCCTTACAAGAAACACACTCTGCTTTTGAGAAAAGAGCACTCTTCTTCTCTACTGTTTTTCCTATGTTGTCCGAACAGTGAGCTTGCTCAGAACAAAAGAACTGTGCTTCCTACACACATGGCCACATCTAGTTCAATTCTGCTTAGGAGCCTGACAAGAACAGTAGATCCTCTTCAGTCCAATACACTGTACTTGCTGGGAACAGACGCCAGTGCTATTTGTCCTGTGTATGGCAAAGGCAGCGCAATAGTGACTCTTTTTACCATAAAACAACTCTTGCTCATAGAACTACAAACTACATGTGATTGAACTCCATTTAGGACTGGGAAACAAACGATAGCTCGCCTTACAAGAAACACACTCTGCTTTACAGAAAAGAGCACTCTTCTACTCTACTGTGTTTCCTATGGGGTCCAAAGAGTGAGCTTGCTCAGAACAACAAACTGTGCTTCCTACACACATGGACCATATCTAGTTCAACTCTGCTTAGGAAACTGACAAGAACAGTAGCTCCTCTTCAGTCCGATACACTGTAATTGCTGGGAACAGAAGCGAGTGCTATTTGCACTGTGTATGGCAATGGGAGCGCAATAGTGACTTTCCTTACCAGAAAACAACTCTTGCTCGTAGGACCAGAAACTGCATGTGATTCAACTCCATTTAGGAATGGGAAACAAACGCTACCTCGCCTTACAAGAAACACACTCTGCTTTTGAGAAAAGGGCAGTCTTCTACTCTACTGTTTTTCCTATGGTGTCCGAACAGTGAGCTTGCTCAGAACAAAAGAACTGTGCTTCCTACACACATGGCCATATCTAGGTCAATTCTGCTTAGGAACCTGACAAGAACAGTAGATCCTCTTCAGTCCAATACACTGTACTTGCTGGGAACAGACGCCAGTGCTATTTGTCCTGTGTATGGCAATGGCAACGCTATAGTGACTCTTCTTACCATAAAACAACTCTTGCTCATAGAACTACAAACTACATGTGATTCAACTCCATTTAGGACTGGGAAACAAACGCTAGCTCGCCTTACAAGAAACACACTCTGCTTTAGAGAAAAAAGCACTCTTCTACTCTACTGTGTTTCCTATAGGGCCAGAACAGTGAGCTTGCTCAGAACAAAAGAACTGTGCTTCCTACACACACGGGCCATAACTAGTTCAACTCTGCTTAGGAAACTGACAAGAACAGTAGCTCCTCTTCAGTCCGATACACTGTACTTGCTGGGAACAGACACCAGTACTATTTGCACTGTGTATGGCAAAGGGAACGCAATAGTGACTTTCGTTACCAGAAAACAACTCTTGCTCGTAGGACCAGAAACTGCATGTGATTCAACTCCATTTAGGACTGGGAAACAAACGCTAGCTCGCCTTACAAGAAACACACTCTGCTTTAGAGAAAAGAGCACTCTTCTACTCTACTGTGTTTCCTGTAGGGCCAGAACAGTTAGCTTGCTCAGAACAAAACAACTGTGTTTCCTACACACGGCCATATCTAGTTCAATTCTGATTAGGAACCTGACAAGAACAGTAGATCCTCTTCAGTCCAATACACTGTAATCCTGGGAACAGACGCCAGTGCTCTTTGTCTTGTGTATGGCAATGGGAGCGCAATAGTGACTATTCTTACCATAAAACAATTCTTGCTTGTAGGACCAGAAACTGCATGTGATTCAACTCCATTTAGGACTGGCAAACAAACGCTAGCTGGCCTTACAAGAAACACACTCTGCTTTAGAGAAAAGAGCACTCTTCTACTCTACTGTGTTTCCTATGGGGTCCAAACAGTGAGCTTGCTCAGAACAAAAAACTGTGCTTCCTACACACATGGACCATATCTAGTTCAACTCTGCTTAGGAAACTGACAAGAACAGTAGCTCCTCTTCAGTCCGACACACTGTACTTGCTGGGAACAGACGCGAGAGCTATTTGCACTGTGTATGGCAAGGAGAGCGCAATAGTGACTTTTCTTAACAGAAAACAACTCTTGCTCTTAGGACCAAAAATTGCATGTGATTCAACTCCATTTAGGACTGGGAAACAAACGCTAGCTCGCCTTACACGAAACACACTCTGCTTTTGAGACAAGAGCACTCTTCTATTCTACTGTGTTTCCTATAGTGCCAGAACAGTGAGCTTGCTCAGAACATAAGAACTGTGCCTCCTAAACACACGGGCCATATCTAGTTCAACTCTGCTTAGGAAACTGACAAGAACAGTAGCTCCTCTTCAGTCTGATACACTGTACTTGCTGGGAACAGACACATGGGCTATTTGCACTGTGTATGGCAATGGGAGCGCAATAGTGACTTTCCTTACCAGAAAACAACTCTTGCTCATAGGACCAGAAACTGCATGTGATTCCACGCCATTTAGGACTGGGAAACAAACGATAGCTCGCCTTACAAGAAACACACTCTGCTTTAGAGAAAAGAGCACTCTTCTACTCTACTGTGTTTCCTATGGGGTCCAAACAGTGAGCTTGATCAGAACAAAAGAACTGTGCTTCCTACACACACGGACCATATGCAGTTCAACTCTGCTTAGCAAACTGACAAGAACAGGAGCTCCTATTCAGTCAAAAACACTGTACTTGCTGGGAAAAGACGCGAGTGCTATTTGCCTTGTGTAGGGCAATGGGAGCACAATAGTGACTTTCCTTACCAGAAAACAACTCTTCTTCATAGGACCAGAAACTGCATGTGATTCAACTCCATTTAGGACTAGGAAACAAACGCTAGCTCGCCTTACAAAAACACACTCTGCTTTTGAGAAAAGAGCACTCTTCTACTCTACTGTGTTTCCTATAGGGCCAGAACAGTGAACTTGCTCTGAACATAAGAAATGTGCTTACTACACACACGGGCCATATCTAGTTCAACTCTGCTTAGGAAACTGACAAGAACAGTAGCTCCTCTTCAGTCTGATACACTGTACTTGCTTGGAACAGACGCGAGAGCTATTTGCACTGTGTATGGCAAGGGGAGCGCAATAGTGACTTTCCTTACCAGAAAACAACTCTTGCTCATAGGACCAGAAACTGCATGTGATTCAACTCCATTTAGGAATGGGAAACAAACGCTAGCTCGCCTTACAAGAAACACACTCTGCTTTAGAGAAAAGAGCACTCTTCTACTCTACTGTGTTTACTATGGGGTCCGAACAGTGAGCTTGCTCAGAACAAAAGAACTGTGCTTCCTACACACATGGCCATATCTAGTTCAATTCTGCTTAGGAACCTGACAAGAACAGTAGATCCTCTTCAGTCCAATACACTGTACTTGCTGGGAACAGACGCCAGTGCTATTTGTCCTGTGTATGGCAATGGCAGCGCTATAGTGACTCTTCTTACCATAAAACAACTCTTGCTCATAGAACTACAAACTGCATGTGATTCAACTCCATTTAGGACTGGGAAACAAACGCTAGCTCGCCTTACAAGAAACACACTCTGCTTTAGAGAAAAAAGCACTCTTCTACTCTACTGTGTTTCCTATAGGGCCAGAACAGTGAGCTTGCTCAGAACAAAAGAACTGTGCTTCCTACACACACGGGCCATAACTAGTTCAACTCTGCTTAGGAAACTGACAAGAACAGTAGCTCCTCTTCAGTCCGATACACTGTACTTGCTGGGAACAGACGCCAGTACTATTTGCACTGTGTATGGCAAAGGGAACGCAATAGTGACTTTCCTTACCAGAAAACAACTCTTGCTCGTAGGACAAGAAACTGCATGTGATTCAACTCCATTTAGGACTGGGAAACAAACGCTAGCTCGCCTTACAAGAAACACACTCTGCTTTAGAGAAAAGAGCACTCTTCTACTCTACTGTGTTTCCTGTAGGGCCAGAACAGTTAGCTTGCTCAGAACAAAACAACTGTGTTTCCTACACACGGCCATATCTAGTTCATTTCTGATTAGGAACCTGACAAGAACAGTAGATCCTCTTCAGTCCAATACACTGTAATCCTGGGAACAGACGCCAGTGCTATTTGTCTTGTGTATGGCAATGGGAGCGCAATAGTGACTATTCTTACCATAAAACAATTCTTGCTTGTAGGACCAGAAACTGCATGTGATTCAACTCCATTTAGGACTGGCAAACAAACGCTAGCTCGCCTTACAAGAAACACACTCTGCTTTAGAGAAAAGAGCACTCTTCTACTCTACTGTGTTTCCTATGGGGTCCAAACAGTGAGCTTGCTCAGAACAAAAAACGGTGCTTCCTACACACATGGACCATATCTAGTTCAACTCTGCTTAGGAAACTGAGAAGAACAGTAGCTCCTCTTCAGTCTGACACACTGTACTTGCTGGGAACAGACGCGAGAGCTATTTGCACTGTGTATGGCAAGGGGAGCGCAATAGTGACTTTTCTTAACAGAAAACAACTCTTGCTCTTAGGACCAAAAACTGCATGTGATTCAACTCCATTTAGGACTGGGAAACAAACGCTAGCTCGCCTTACAAGAAACACACTCTGCTTTAGTGAAAAGAGCACTCTTCTACTCTACTGTGTTTCCTATGGGGTCCAAACAGTGAGCTTGATCAGAACAAAAGAACTGTGCTTCCTACACACACGGACCATATGCAGTTCAACTCTGCTTAGCAAACTGACAAGAACAGGAGCTCCTATTCAGTCAAAAACACTGTACTTGCTGGGAAAAGACGCGAGTGCTATTTGCCTTGTGTAGGGCAATGGGAGCACAATAGTGACTTTCCTTACCAGAAAACAACTCTTGTTCATAGGACCAGAAACTGCATGTGATTCCACTCCATTTAGGACTAGGAAACAAACGCTAGCTCGCCTTACAAAAACACACTCTGCTTTTGAGAAAAGAGCACTCTTCTACTCTACTGTGTTTCCTATAGGGCCAGAACAGTGAACTTGCTCTGAACATAAGAAATGTGCTTCCTACACACACGGGCCATATCTAGTTCAACTCTGCTTAGGAAACTGACAAGAACAGTAGCTCCTCTTCAGTCTGATACACTGTACTTGCAGGGAACAGACGCGAGAGCTATTTGCACTGTGTATGGCAAGGGGAGCGCAATAGTGACTTTCCTTACCAGAAAACAACTCTTGCTCATAGGACCAGAAACTGCATGTGATTCAACTCCATTTAGGAATGGGAAACAAACGCTAGCTCGCCTTACAAGAAACACACTCTGCTTTTGAGAAAAGAGCACTCTTCTACTCTACTGTTTTTCCTATGGTGTCCGAACAGTGTGCTTGCTCAGAACAAAAGAACTGTGCTTCCTACACACATGGCCATATCTAGTTCAATTCTGCTTAGGAACCTGACAAGAACAGTAGATCCTCTTCAGTCCAATACACTGTACTTGCTGGGAACAGACGCCAGTACTATTTGCACTGTGTATGGCAATGGCAGCGCAATAGTGACTCTTCTTACCATAAAACAACTCTTGCTCACAGAACTACAAACTACATGTGATTCAACTCCATTTAGGACTGGGAACAAACGCTAGCTCGCCTTACGAGAAAAACACTCTGCTTTAGAGAAAAGAGCACTCTTCTACTCTACTGTGTTTCCTATGGGGTCCAAACAGTGAGCTTGCTCAGAACAAAAAACTGTGCTTCCTACACACGGACCATATGTAGTTCAACTCTGCTTAGGAACCTGACAAGAACAGTAGCTCCTCTTCAGTCTGATAGACAGTACTTGCTCGGAACCGACGTGAGTGCTATTTGCACTGTGTATGGCAATTCGAGCACAATAGTGACTTGTCTTACCAGAAAACAACTTTTGCTCTTAAGACAAAAAACTGCATGTGACTCAACTCCATTTAGGATTGGGAAACAAACTCTAGCTCGCCTTACAAGAAACACACTCTGCTTTTGAGAAAAGAGCACTCTTCTACTCTACTGTGTTTCCTGTAGGGCCAGAACAGTGAGCTTGCTCAGAACAAAAGAACTGTGTTTCCTACACACGGCCATATCTAGTTCAATTCTGATTAGGAACCTGACAAGAACAGTAGATCCTATTCAGTCCGATACACTGTAATTGCTGGGAACAGAAGCGAGTGCTATTTGCACTGTGTATGGCAACGGGAGCGCAATAGTGACTTTCCTTACCAGAAAACAACTCTTGCACGTAGGACCAGAAACTGCATGTGATTCAACTACATTTAGGATAGGGAAACAAATGCTAGCTCGCCTTACATGAAACACACTCTGCTTTTGAGAAAAGAGCACTCTTCTACTCCAAAGTTTTTCCTATAGGGTTAGAACATTGAGCTTGCTCAGAACCAAAGAACTGTGTTTCCTACACACGGCCATATCTAGTTCAACTCTGCTAAGGAAACTGACAAGAACAGTAGCCCCTCTTCAGTCCAATACACTGTACTTGCTGGGAAAAGACGCCAGTGCTACTTGCACTGTTTATGGCAATGGGAGCGCAATAGTGACTTTCCTTACCAGAAAACAACTCTTGCTCGTAGGATGAAAAACTGCATTTGATTCAACTCCATTTAGGACTGGGAAACAAACGCTACCTCGCCTTACAAGAAACACACTCTGCTTTTGAGATAAGATCACTCTTCTACTCTACTGTGTTTCTTATAGGGCAAGAGCAGTGAGCTGCTCAGAACAAAAGAACTGTGCCTCCTACACACACGGCCCATATCTAGTTCAATTCTGCTTAGGAAACTGACAAGAAGAGTAGATCCTCTTCAGTCCAATACACTTTCCATGCTGGGAATAGACGCCAGTGCTATTTGCCCTGTATATGACAATGGGAGTGCAATAGTGACTCTTTTTACCAGAAAAAAACTCGTGCTCGTAGGACCAGAAACTGCATGTGATTCAACTCCGTTTAGTACTGGAAAACAAATGCTAGCTCGTGTTAAAAGAAACACACTCTGCTTTTGAGAAAAGAGCACTCTTCTACTCTACTGTGTTTTCTATGGGGTCCGAACAGTGAGCTTGCTCAGGACAAAAGAACTGTGCCTCCTACACAGGCGGCCGTATATAGTTCAATTCTGCTTATTAAACTGACAAGAACAGTAGATCCTCTTCAGTCCAATACACTGTACATGCTGGGAACAGACGCCAGTGCTATTTGCCCTGTGTATGACAATGGGAGTGCAATAGTGACTATTCTTACCAGAAAACAACTCTTGTTCGTAGGACCATAAACTGCATGGAATTCAATTCCATTTAGGACTGGGAAACAAACTCTAGCTCGCCTTACAATAAACACACTCTGCTTTTGAGAAAAGAGTACTCTTCTACTCTACTGTGTTACCTATGGGGTCCGAACAGTGAGCTTGCTCAGAACAAAAAAACTGTGCTTCCTACACACACGAGCCATATCTAGTTCAACTCTGCTTAGGAACCTATCAAGAACAGTACCTCCTCTTCAGTCCAATACACTGTACTTGCTGGGAACAGACGTGAGTGCTATTTGCACTGTGTATGCAATAGGAGCACAATAGTGACTCTTCTTATCAGAAAACAACTCTTGCTCGTAGGACCAGAAACTGCATGGGATTCAACTCCAGTTAGGACTGGGAAACAAACGCTAGCTCGCCTTGCAAGAAACACACTCTGCTTTTGAGAAAAGATCACTCTTCTACTCTACTGTGTTTCCTATTAGGCAAGAACAGTGAGCTTGCTCAGAACAAAAGAACTGTGCTTCCTACACACACGGCCATATCTAGTTCAATTCTTCTTAGGAAACAGAAAAGAATAGTAGGACCTCTTCAGTCCAATACACTGTACATGCTGGGAATAGACGCCAGTGCTATTTGCCCTGTGTATGATAATTTGAGCACAATAGTGACTCTTCTTACCAGAAAACAACTCTTGCTCATAGGACCAGAAACTGCATGGGATTCAACTCCATTTAGGACTGGAAAACAAACACTAGCTAGCCTTACAAGAAACACACTCTGCTTTTGAGAAAAGAGCACTCTTCTACTCTACTGTGTTTCCTAAGTGTTCTGAACATTGAGCTTGCTCAGAACAAAAGAACTGTGCTTCCTTCACACAGGCCATATCTAGTTCAACTCTACTTAGGAAACTAACAAGAACAGTAGCTCCTGTTCAGTCCAATACACTGTACATGCTGGGAACAGACGCGAGTGCTTTGCAATGTGTATGGTAATGGGAGCGCAATAGTGACTCTTCTTATCAGAAAACAACTCTTGCTCATAGGACCAAAAACTGCATGGGATTCAACTCCAGTTAGGACTGGGAAACAAACGCTAGCTCGCCTTACAAGAAACACACTCTGCTTTTGAGAAAAGATCACTCTTCTACTCTACTGTGTTTCCTATAGGGCCAAAAGAGTGAGCTTGGTCAGAAAAAAAGAACTGTGCTTCCTACACACGCAGCCATATCTAGTACAATTCTGCCTAGGAAAATGACAAGTACAGTAGATTCTTTTCAGTCCAATACACTGTACTTGCTGGGAACAGACTCCAGTGCTATTTGCCCTGTGTATGACAATGGGAGCACAATAGTGACTCTTCTTACCAGAAAAAAACTCGTGCTCATAGGACCAGAAACTGCATGTGATTCAAATCCATGTAGGACTGGAAAACAAACACTATCTCGCCTTACAAGAAACACACTCTGCTTTTTAGAAAAGAGCACTCTTCTACTCTACTGTGTTTTCTTGGGTTGGAACAGTGAGCTTGCTCAGAACAAAAGAACTGAGCTTCCTACACACACGGCCATATCTAGTTCAATTCTGCTTATTAAACTGACAAGAACAGTAGATCCTCTTCAGTCCAATACACTGTACATCCTGGGAACAGAAGCCAGTGCTATTTGCCCTGTGTATGACAATGGGAGCGCAATAGTGACTCTTCTTACCAGAAAAAAACTCGTGCACGTAGGACCAGAAACTGCATGTGATTCATATCCATTTAGGACTGGAAAACAAACGGTAGCTCGCCTTACAAGAAACACACTCTGCTTTTGAGAAAAGAGCACTCTTCTACTCTACTGTGTTTTCTATGGGGTCTGAACAGTGAGCTTGCTCAGAACAAAAGAACTGTGCTTCCTACACACACGGCCATATCTAGTTCAATTCTGCTTATTAAACTGACAAGAACAGTAGATCCTCTTCAGTCCAATACACTGTACATGCTGGGAACAGACGCCAGTGCTATTTGCCCTTTGTATGACAATGGGAGCGCAATAGTGACTATTCTTACCAGAAAACATCTCTTGCTCATAGGAAAAGAAACTGCATGGGATACAACTCCAGTTAGGACTGGGAAACAAACGCTAGCTTGCATTGCAAGAAACACACTCTGCTTTTGAGAAAAGATCACTCTTCTACTCTACTGTGTTTCCTATTAGGCAAGAACAGCGAGCTTGCTCAGAACAAAAGAACTGTGCTTCCTACACACACGGGCTATATCTACTTCAACTCTTCTTAGGAAACTGACAAAAACAGTAGATCCCCTTCAGTCCAATACACTGTACATGCTGGGAACAGACGCCAGTGCTATTTGCCCTGTGTATGACAATGGGAGCACAATAGTGACTCTTCTTACCAGAAAACAACTCTTGGTCATAGGACCAGAAACTGCATGTGATTCAACTCCTTTTAGGACTGCGAAACAAAAGCTAGCTCGCCTTACAAGAAACACACTCTGCTTTTCAGAAAAGAGCACTCTTCTACTCTACTGTGTTTCCTATAGGGCCAGAACCGTGAGTTTGCTCAGAACATAAGAACTGTGCTTCTTACACACACGGGCCATATCTAGTTCAACTCTGCTTAGGAAACTGACAAGAACAGTAGCTCCTCTTCTTTCCGATACACTGTACTTGCTGGGAAGAGACGCGAGGGCTTTTTGTACTGTGGATGGCAATGAGAGCGCAATAGTGACTTTCCTTACCAGAAAACAACTCTTGCTCATAGGACCAGAAACTGCATGTGATTCAACTCCATTTAGGACTGGGAAACAAACGCTAGCTCGCCTTACAAGAAACACACACTGCTCTTGAGAAAAGAGCACTCTTCTACTCTACTGTGATTCCTATAGGGTCCGAACAGTGAGCTTGCTCAGAACAAAAGAACTGTGCTTCCTACACACACGGCAATATCTAGTTCAATTCTGCTTAGGTACCTGACAAGAACAGTAGATCCTCTTCAGTCCAATACAATATACTTGCTGGGAACAGACGCCAGTGCTATTTGTCCTGTGTATGGCAATGGCAGCGCAATAGTGACTCTTCTTACCATAACTAACTGTTGCTCATAGGACTAAAAACTGCATGTGATTCAACTCCATTTAGGACTGGGAAACAAACGCTAGCTCGCCTTACAAGAAACATACTCTGCTTTTGAGAAAAGAGCACTCTTCTACTCTACTGTGTTTCCTATGGTGTCCGAACAGTGAGCTTGCTCAGAACAAAAGAACTGTGCTTCCTACACACGGGCCATAACTAGTTCAACTCTGCTTAGGAAACTGACAAGAACAGTAGCTCCTCTTCAGTCGGATACACTGTACTTGCTGGGAACAGACGCGAGTACTATTTGCACTGTGTATGGCAATGGGAGCGCAATAGTGACTTTCCTTACGAGAAAGCAACTCTTGCTCGTAGGACCAGAAACTGCATGTGATTCAACTCCATTTAGGACTGAGAATGAAACGCTAGCTCGCCTTACAAGAAACACACTCTGCTTTTGAGAAAAGAGCACTCTTCTACTCTACTGTGTTTCCTGTCGTGTCTGAACAGTGAGCTTGCTCAGAACATAAGAACTGTGCTTCTACACACACGGACCATATGTAGTTCAACTCTGCTTAGGAAACTGGCAAGAAGAGTAGCTCCTCTTCTGTGCGATACACTGTACTTGCTGGGAACAGACGCGAGTGCTACTTGCACTGTGTATGGCAATGGGAGCGCAATAGTGACTTTCTTTACCAGAAAAAAATCTCTTGCTCGTAGACCAGAAACTGCGTGTGATTCAACTCCATTTAGGACTGGGAAACAAATGCTAGCTCGCCTTACATGAAACACACTCTGCTTTTGAGAAAAGAGCACTCTTCTACTCTACTGTGTTTCCTATGGGGTCCGAAGAGTGAACTTGCCCAGAACAAAAGAACTGTGCTTCCTACACACAAGGCCATATCTAGTTCAATTCTGCTTAGGAACCTGACAAGAACAGTAGATCCTCTTCAGTCCAATACACTGTACTTGCTGGGAACAGACGCGAGTATTTTTTGCACTGTGTATGGCAATGGGAGCGCAATAGTGACTTTCCTTACCAGAAAAAAACTCTTGCTCGTAGGACCAGAAACTGCATGTGATTCAACTCTATTTAGGACTGGGAAACAAATGCTAGCTCGCCTTACATGAAACACACTCTGCTTTTGAAAAAAGAGCACACTTCTACTCCACTGTGTTTCCTATGGGGTACAAACAGTGAGCTTGCTCAGAACAAAAGAACTGTGCTTCCTACACACATGGACCATATCTAGTTCCACTCTGCTTAGGAAACTGACAAGAACAGTAGCTCCTATTCAGTCCAATACACTGTAATTGCTGGGAAGAGACGCGAGTGCTATTTGCATTGTATAAGGCATTTGGATCGCAATAGTGACTCTTCTTACCAGAAAACAACTCTTGTTCGTAGGACCAGAAACTGCATGTGATTCCACTCCATTTAAAACTAGGAAACAAACGCTAGCTCGCCTTACACGAAACACACTCTGCTTTAGAGAAAAGAGCACTCTTCTACTGTACTGTGTTTCCTATAGGGCCAGAAGAGTGAGCTTGCTCAGAACATAAGAACTGTGCCTCCTAAACACACGGGCCATATCTAGTTCAACTCTGCTTAGGAAACTGACAAGAACAGTAGCCCCTCTTCAGTCCAATACACTGTACTTGCTGGAAACAGACGCGAGAGCTATTTGCACTGTGTATGGCAAGGGGAGCGCAATAGTGACTTTCCTTAACAGAAAACAACTCTTGTTCTTAGGACCAAAAACTGCATGTGATTTAACTCCATTTAGGACTGGGAAACAAACGCTAGCTCGCCTTACACGAAACACACTCTGCTTTTGAGAAAAGAGCACTCTTCTACTCTACTGTGTTTCCTAGGGGTCCGAACAGTGAGCTTGCTCAGAACAAAAGAACTGTGCTTCCTACACACACGGCCATATCTAGTTCTATTCTGCTTAGGAACCTGACAAGAACAGTAGATCCTCTTCAGTGCAATACACTGTACTTGCTGGGAACAGACGCGAGTATTATTTGCACTGTGTATGGCAATGGGAGTACAATAGTGACTTTCCTTACCAGAAAAAAACTCTTGCTCGTAGGACCAGAAACTGCATGTGATTCAACTCTATTTAGGACTGGGAAACAAATGCTACCTCGCCTTACATGAAACACACTCTGCTTTTGAAAAAAGAGCACACTTCTACTCCACTGTGTTTCCTATGGGGTACAAACAGTGAGCTTGCTCAGAACAAAAGAACTGTGCTTCCTACACACATGGACCATATCTAGTTCCACTCTGCTTAGAAAACTGACAAGAACAGTAGCTCCTATTCAGTCCAATACACTGTAATTGCTGGGAAGAGACGCGAGTGCTATTTGCATTGTATAAGGCATTTGGATCGCAATAGTGACTCTTCTTACCAGAAAAAAAACTCTTCCTCGTAGGACAAAAAACTGCATGTGATTCAACTCCATTTAGGACTGGGAAACAAATGCGAGCTCGCCTTACAAGAAACACACTCTGCTTTAGAGAAAAGAGCACTCTTCTACTCTACTGTGTTTCCTATAATGCCAGAACAGTGAGCTTGCTCAGAACATAAGAACTGTGCCTCCTAAACACACGGGCCATATCTAGTTCAACTCTGCTTAGGAAACTGACAAGAACAGTAGCTCCTCTTCAGTCTGATACACTTTATTTGCTGGGAACAGACACATGGGCTATTTGCACTGTGTATGGCAATGGGAGCGCAATAGTGACTTTCCTTACCAGAAAACAACTCTTGCTCATAGGACCAGAAACTGCATGTGATTCCACACCATTTAGGACTGGGAAACAAACGATAGCTCGCCTTACAAGAAACACACTCTGCTTTAGAGAAAAGAGCACTCTTCTACTCTACTGTGTTTCCTATGGGGTCCAAACAGTGAGCTTGATCAGAACAAAAGAACGGTGCTTCCTACACACACGGACCATATGTAGTTCAACTCTGCTTAGTAAACTGACAAGAACAGGAGCTCCTATTCAGTCAAAAACACTGTACTTGCTGGGAAAAGACGCGAGTGCTATTTGCCTTGTGTAGGGCAATGGGAGCACAATAGTGACTTTCCTTACCAGAAAACAACTCTTGTTCATAGGACCAGAAACTGCATGTGATTCCACTCCATTTAGGACTAGGAAACAAACGCTAGCTCGCCTTACAAAAACACACTCTGCTTTTGAGAAAAGAGCACTCTTCTACTCTACTGTGTTTCCTATAGGGCCAGAACAGTGAACTTGCTCAGAACAAAAGAAATGTGCTTCCTACACACATGGCCATATCTAGTTCAATTCTGCTTAGGAACCTGACAAGAACAGTAGATCCTCTTCAGTCCAATACACTGTACTTGCTGGGAACAGACGCCAGTGCTCTTTGTCCTGTGTATGGCAATGGCAGCGCAATAGTGACTCTTCTTACCATAAAACAAGTCTTGCTCGTAGAACTACAAACTACATGTGATTCAACTCCATTTAGGACTGGGAAACAAACGCTAGCTCGCCTTACAAGAAACACACTCTGCTTTTGAGAAAATAGCACTCTTCTACTCTACTGTGTTTCCTATAGGGCCAGAACAGTGAGTTTGCTCAGATCAAAAGAACTGTGCTTCCTACACACACGGGTCATAACTAGTTCAACTCTGCTTAGGAAACTCACAACAACAGTAGCTCCTCTTCAGTCTGATACACTGTACTTGCTGGGAACAGACGCGAATACTTTTTGCACTGTGTATGGCAAAGGGAACGCAATAGTGACTTTCCTTACCAGAAAACAACTCTTGCTCGTAGGACCAGAAACTGCATGTGATTCAACTCCATTTAGGACTGGGAAACAAACGCTAGCTCGCCTTACAAGAAACACACTCTGCTTTTGAGAAAAGAGCACTCTTCTACTCTACTGTGTTTCCTATGGGGTCCAAACAGTGAGCTTGCTCAGAACAAAAAACTGTGCTTCCTACACACGGACCATATGCAGTTCAACTCTGCGTATTAAACTGACAAGAACAGTAGCTCCTCATCAGTCTGATACACAGTACTTGCTGGGAACAGACGTGAGTGCTATTTGCACTGTGTATGGCAATTCGAGCCCAATAGTGACTTGTCTTACCAGAAAACAACTCTTGCTCTTAAGACAAAAAACTGCATGTGACTCAACTCCATTTAGGACTGGGAAACAAACTCTAGCTCGCCTTACAAGAAACACACTCTGCTTTTGAGAAAAGAGCACTCTTCTACTCTACTGTGTTTCCTGTAGGGCCAGAACAGTGAGCTTGCTCAGAACAAAAGAACTGTGCTTCCTAAACACACGGGCCATATCTAGTTCAACTCTGCTTAGGAAACTGAGAAGAACAGTAGCTCCTCTTCAGTCCGATACACTGTACTTGCTGGGAACAGACGCATGGGCTATTTGCACTGTGTATGGCAATGGGAGCGCAATAGTGACTTTCCTTACCAGAAAACAACTCTTGCTCTTAATACCAGAAACTGCATGTGATTCAACTCCATTTAGGACTGGGAAACAAACGCTAGCTCGCCTTCCAAGAAACACACTCTGCTTTAGAGAAAAGAGCACTCTTCTACTCTACTCTGTTTCCTATGGTGTCCGAACAGTGAGCTTTCTCAGAACAAAAAAAACTGTTCTTCCTACACACACGGCCATATCTATTTCAAGTCTGCTTAAGAACCTGACAAGAACAGTAGATCCTCTTCAGTCCAATACACTGTACTTGCTGCGCACAGACGCCAGTTCTATTTGTCCTGTGAATGGCAATGGCAGCGCAATAGTGACTCTTCTTACCATAAAACAACTCTTGCTCATAGAACTACAAACAACATGTGATTCAACTCCATTTAGGACTGGAAAACAAACGCTAGCTCGCCTTACAAGAAACACACTCTCCTTTAGAGAAAAGAGCACTCTTCTACTCTACTGTGTTTCCTATGGGGTCCAAACAGTGAGCTTGCTCAGAACAAAAAACTGTGCTTCCTACACACATGGACCATATCTAGTTCAACTCTGCTTAGGAAACTGACAAGAACAGTAGCTCCTCTTCAGTCCGATACACTGTAATTGCTGGGAACAGAAGCGAGTGCTATTTGCCCTGTGTATGGCAATGGGAGCGCAATAGTGACTTTCCTTACCAGAAAACAACTCTTGCTCGTAGGACCAGAAACTGCATGTGATTCAACTCCATTTAGGAATGGGAAACAAACGCTAGCTCGCCTTACAAGAAACACACTCTGCTTTTGAGAAAAGAGCACTCTTCTAATCTACTGTTTTTCCTATGGTGTCCGAACAGTGAGCTTGCTCAGAACAAAAGAACTGTGCTTCCTACACACATGGCCATATCTAGTTCAATTCTGCTTAGGAACCTGACAAGAACAGTAGATCCTCTTCAGTCCAATACACTGTACTTGCTGGGAACAGACGCCAGTGCTATTTGTCCTGTGTATGGCAATGGCAGCGCAATAGTGACTCTTCTTACCAGAAAACAACTCTTGCTCGTAGTACCAGAAACTGCATGGGATTCAACTCCACTTAGGACTGGGAAACAAACGCTAGTTCGTCTTACAAGAAACACACTCTGCTTTTGAAAAAGAGCACTCTTCTACTCCACTGTGTTTCCTATGGGGTACAAACAGTGAGCTTGCTCAGAACAAAAGAACTGTGCTTCCTACACACGGGCCATAACTAGTTCAACTCTGCTTAGGAAACTGACAAGAACAGTACCTCCTCTTCAGTCCGATACACTGTACTTGCTGGGAACAGACGCGAGTGTTATTTGCACTGTGTATGGCAATGGGAGCGCAATAGTGACTTTCCTTACCAGAAAAAAACTCTTGCTCGTAGGACCAGAAACTGCATGTGATTCAACTCTATTTAGGACTGGGAAACAAATGCTAGCTCGACTTACATGAAAGACACTCTGCTTTTGAAAAAAGAGCACACTTCTACTCCACTGTGTTTCCTATGGGGTACAAACAGTAAGCTTGCTCAGAACAAAAGAACTGTGCTTCCTACACACATGGACCATATCTAGTTCCACTCTGCTTAGAAAACTGACAAGAACAGTAGCTCCTATTCAGTCCAATACACTGTAATTGCTGGGAAGAGACGCGAGTGCTATTTGCATTGTATAAGGCATTTGGATCGCAATAGTGACTCTTCTTACCAGAAAACAACTCTTCCTCGTAGGACAAAAAACTGCATGTGACTCAACTCCATTTAGGACTGGGAAACAAATGCGAGCTCGCCTTACAAGAAACACACTCTGCTTTAGAGAAAAGAGCACTCTTCTACTCTACTGTGTTTCCTATAGTGCCAGAACAGTGAGCTTGCTCAGAACATAAGAACTGTGCCTCCTAAACACACGGGCCATATCTAGTTCAACTCTGCTTAGGAAACTGACAAGAACAGTAGCTCCTCTTCAGTCTGATACACTGTACTTGCTGGGAACAGACACATGGGCTATTTGCACTGTGTATGGCAATGGGAGCACAATAGTGACTTTCCTTACCAGAAAACAACTCTTGCTCATAGGATCAGAAACTGCATGTGATTCCACACCATTTAGGACTGGGAAACAAACGATAGCTCACCTTACAAGAAACACACTCTGCTTTAGAGAAAAGAGTACTCTTCTACTCTACTGTG